>NC_092225.1:87783447-87978447 GCF_036320965.1 Panulirus ornatus | reverse complement strand
CTTGTGCATAATGGAACGACCCTTGAGCATAATGGAACGACCCTTGAGCATAATGGAACGACCCTTGAGCATAATGGAACGACCCTTGAGCATAATGGAACGACCCTTGAGCACGATGAAACGACCTTCTGATTTCACCCGTAAGGGTCACAGATGACTAGGCCCACCGTACCCAGGGGCTAAGGACCGTCGTGCTGACGGGGGTCAGTTAAGTAACCAGGTCAGGGCGGGTCGTCGTCAGCCAGACAGAGAAATCTTCATTCAGGTCACAGTCTCCCAAGGCCTCCACTGCCGACCAGGTTGCCCTCACTACGTCGGTGGTGTGGATCTCAGGTTCGCATTTCCAACCCGAGCCGTTCTCCTTCTCAACACCTCCACCTCCCCGCCTACCCTCACCTCCCAGTTATTGTTCAGTGAATATAGACATGATGGTGAAATACGTAATTTATATTCATCTTTTTTTTTCCTTGTTTTGTTTGCTGAGACGGCACGGGCTGAGGTCCTAATCAAGGCCCATCCCATTAACTATATATATATATATATATATATATATATATATATATATATATATATATATATATATATATATATCCCTGGGGATAGGGTAGAAAGAATACTTCCCACGTATTCCCTGCGTGTCGTCGAAGGCGACTAAAAGGGGAGGGAGCAGCTGGAAATCCTCCCTTCCGGTTTTAACTTTTTGGAAAGAAGGAACAGAGAAGGGGGCCAAGTGAGGATATTCCTTCTAAGGCTTAGTCTTCTGTTCTTAATGCTACCTCGCTAACGCGGGAAATGGCGAATATGCATGAAAATTATATATATATATATATATATATATATATATATATATATATATATATATATATATATATATATAGCATGAGCCAGGTACCCATGTTATCGACCACCCCCTAGGAGTGGATGAACAGCTGGGTTGACTGTGGAACGACTCCCACAACCAGGATTCGAACCTATGCGCTCGCGGTCAGGAATGCTAACTGCTCACATTATGTACAGCGCAAATCCTTTCAATTAAAATTTAAGTTTAAATGCAACTAACACCGCGGGAAATGTTACCTGCTTGTAGGTAACCATATCATAGCTGAAATAAGAGAGAGAGAGAGAGAGAGAGAGAGAGAGAGAGAGAGAGAGAGAGAGAGAGAAGAGGGTGAGAAGCCGAGTGTGAGCCACCGTCTCACGCGGCGGTATGGGTACCGCCGGGGTCGTCATGACCCACAATTATTGTCAGCCACACGTCGCAGACGCTCCTTCCATTTCCGAGGCAATTTTCCACCAGAGCGGTGCCTCCTGAACCCCCCCTAGCCAGCCTGGGAGATCCAGAACATTAAACGGTCAAACAGGTGGATACCGTAGACCGAGAGGACCTGTTCCCCAATTCGATGTGTCTTCTCGAGTCCATTGAGTTAATAATTGGCCCCTCCCCCCCAGAGTTGGCGGAACGCAGCCTAGCAGAGATTTCTCATGATGCGTTCCGTGATGCCCTCCTACCTGCGATCTTTCTCATGACCGCTGCTTGGTTGGATATATATATGGAACTTAAAAAGCCTATCCACCACCGGGCTTATTAAGACTGTCAGGTATCAAGCCACATCCACCAATCCAAAAAGGCTTGGACACCTTACTTCAGGTGCTCAAGTTGATTTCAAGACTGTACGCGCTCTCGCCTACATACATAGTGCGTCTCAGATTGACTGACATCTTTATATGGAATAATGGATGGAATTTTCTAAGTTTGGACAGCTTAAGAATGCGGTCATCGAGTTATGCCTCCCGAATTTCGTATTCATCCTAGCACTTTATGGTTTGCGCTAATAGTTAGCGTTCATCAGCAGAAGCCATGAGAACAGTGAGGCCCACATTATTTTCGTGGCAGGCAACAGTGCATGACCTTAGTCCCACTAACAGTCGGTCTAGAGAGACGGTAGACACAACTGACCTTGATACAGCTGTGTGTGTGTGTGTGTGTGTGTGTGTGTGTGTGTGTGTGTAACTCACTGCCAACCAGTAGACATCGCCTTGTCCAGCACTGTTCCTTACAATCAAACAGCAGCTTTTCTAACGCTGTTACGTACCATGAAACAGAACCCTGTCTAACACCGTTGCCTACCATGAAACAGATCCCTGCCTAACACTGTTCCGCCATGAAACGGAAACCTAACACTGTTCCATACCATGAAACAGAACCCTGTCCAAGACTGCTCCATACCATGAAACAGAACCCTCTC
This sequence comes from Panulirus ornatus, assembly GCF_036320965.1. NCBI lineage: Eukaryota > Metazoa > Arthropoda > Malacostraca > Decapoda > Palinuridae > Panulirus > Panulirus ornatus. The sequence goes on along the minus strand of NC_092225.1, from coordinate 87,976,201 downwards.
TAACACTGTTCCATACCATGAAACAAAACCCTGTCTAACACCGTTGCCTACCATGAAACAGATCCCTGCCTAACACTGTTCCGCCATGAAACGGAAACCTAACACTGTTCCATACCATGAAACAGAACCCTGTCCAAGACTGTTCCATACCATGAAACAGAACCCTCTCTAACACTGTTCCATACCATGAAACAGAACCCTGTCTAACACCGTTGCCTACCGTGAAATAGAACCTTGTCTAACACGGGTTCCATGGAACATACTTTTGCCTCTGTATTACGATTAGTTCATCAGTATGTCGTATATAGAGATCCAGTAATCACAGGGCGGGTGTTGCGTTTTAATGTTTACCTATTGTTTCCCCTTGATGCCTCAAGAAACACAAACATAACAAACCAGTCAGATAAGATGTAATACCGAATACTTCAGACAGCGTTGTTGGAGTTGGTTTGCTAGCCAAAGAATAGCCTCGCACAGATAAGGTATAGCCTCGCTTAGTTAGATAAGGAAGAGACTCGCCTAGATAAGGTATAGCCTCGCTTAGATAAGGAATAGCCTCGCTTAGATAAGGTATAGCCTCGCTTAGATAAGGAATAGCCTCGCTTAGATAAGGAATAGCCTCGCTTAGATAAGGAATAGCCTCGCTTAGATAAGGTATAGCCTCGCTTAGATAAGGAATAGCCTCGCTTAGATAAGGTAATAGCCTCGCTTAGCGATGGCGCAGTTTCGCTAGCTGGGGGATAACCTCGTCTAGCTCCGTTGTAGCCTCACTCTGCTACAGTGTAGTCTCGCCCTGCTACACTGTAGTCTCGCTAGCTTCGGAGGAGCCTCTCCCACCCTCACACCCTCCCATTTATGAAATCAAATTTCTGAGGCGTGCACTTCATCAACGAGGGAATACCGTTACGGTAATATGTTACCAAGCAACTTGTCCGTTAGCGTGTCCAGAACATTTACTGCAACTGTCATAAGGTGGAATGAATAGTCAGCCACAGGTACATGCTTGAGCATGGGAACTCACACGTACACATGCCTGAGGATGGGAACGAATCCAGTTGAACAGATGGTCATACACCATGGGAGAATAAACTTAATAAGCACGTAAATAATTTGTGCGGGGGGGTTGTGATCCAGTGGTTAGCGTGCCTACCTGCCTACCACCCGTTCGAATCCTCCACGACCAGAGGTAAATCATTATCAAGAAGGAAGAGTTGTTGGTTAAGAAAGTACGGTTGTGTTTTACTACAAGCCGAAACTGTAAGGATATGAAGAGCTAAATGCGTGTGATGAACCAACCATTTATATGTTGATGAAACCTCTTCCTGTGTTCAACGTCAGTTCCTCTGTTCACATATAATGTTGTCATTGTAAACAGAACAGTCTCAAGATAAGATTGATCGATGATGATTTCTGATCTTTATTTTGTTTTCGAGACCAAAAGCAGTTTTCATCAATGTCATGAATTATTATCCTTCAATCTGCTCCTCTGTATCTCGAACCAAATTGGTTTACAAAATGTCATTTCGATAATGCCAGTTTTTCAGGACAAAATAAGATGAAATTAGGTTAAAATAAGAACACCAGATGACATCAGGGTAACCCGTACAAAGACGTATTCTACTCGAGAAAATGATAAAAGGCAGGAGGTCAGAACATCAACTCCAGCGTGGACATTAGCATGACCGTTGTCATATTTCAGACGTAATTACCTCTTCGTACATGACCCATGTGTACTCCAACGGATCCTCATATCTTTAAATTTCTCAGCAACAACTTTTTTTTCTTCAGAGCTGCTTATGCTGTCTGCATTCACAGTTCCATTCATCCGCTACACTGATGCTATTCAAGTATTTCTTTGCAATTTTCTAAGTTTATCTTATGGCCTTGGGTTGTTCTGTCATTGAATCTTTCGAAAAAAAAATGCTCACTATTTTCAATATCAGATTGGTTCAAAAACCTTTAAGGTTGTGATCAGATCGCCCCCTACTATTGTCTCCTTCATGATAGACTTATGTTAGGCTAATTTTTCCCTGTAACTCATTTCTCTTAATTCTAGTATCGTCTTTGTTGTCCTCCTCTGGACCTTCTCTAATTCGTCCTTTTGTGCTTTGTGATCACACATGACGAGCATATGCTTGTTCTGGCCTAGTGGCGGCTGTGTACCGCTTGCTGTGTACGTCTTCATCCACATCCTCGCAAACTGTTCTAATACTTGCCACCAGACAGTTTGTCTCTCCTATGTTATGCGCTCAAATGTGGGACTCTGGCGACAGGTTAGGGACGATGTCTCCTAATTCCCGTTCACACCCCGAATCCTGAAGAGAGAGAGAGAGAGAGAGAGAGAGAGAGAGAGAGAGAGAGAGAGAGAGAGAGAGAGAGAGAGAGAGAGAGAGAGAGCATTATCGCTTTTTATCATCATCATCATCACATGCATGTGTGACTGCTGCCAGCGAGAGGGAGGGCTCAGTAATGGCCCTTCCCATAACCCATCTAAATTTAAGGTATACTCTGACTTACACTTTCTTGTGTGGCTGCGCTCCCAGCGAGAGGATAAGCTCAGGTGGTAGTGTGTTAGCTCCTCCCAGCTAACTGAAGGAACATCCCGTCCCCTACCATTGCAGCATTAGGATTGCTGCTGGTCTTACTTCCTGTCTCATCAAAACGGGTCTACTGGGCTAGTCCTGCCATCTTCTTACACGCACCATACACCACCTACTCAAACCTCACTTGTTTCACATAAGTTCTCTTGCTATCTCCTGTCTACTCAAACGTTTATAAGTATCATCGTGGCAAAGTCCGTCAGATCTATGGCCCTTAGTCCCCAGCATCATGGGTGTTAAGAATCCTCGGATTTCTGCCTGACTCTTTTGCTAATGAGAGGGAGGGCTCTGGCCCCTCCCACGACCTTTTCCCCTCTGTTAAGACTTTCCTCTTTTTCTATTCATCATACCAACATTCATGGCCTCTCTGGTGAACTATCTTCTACTGAACAGCATCTCTCGAGTACCTCTCCTAATATCTTACTTCTCTCTGAGACGCAGTTGTCTAATGATGCTCCCATTAGTCCCTTTTTCATATCTAACTATAATCTTCACTCGCGATTCCGGTGCAGAGGTGTTGTTTGGGCTTATTCCAACATCAACACAGCTGTTGCACCTCCTCAAGGACCTTGAATCTCCAGACTTTGATGTTATGTGGCTCAAGTATATCCTTATTTTACTATCTAAATTCCTGTCATGAGACTGCGACATCATCTCACCCGCAAGCCGAGATCCTCTACTTCAGGAATTTCATCGTTCACCATAGGGAATGGTTGAATTCTTCCCATACGGATGGTAGAGGGATTGAAACCCTCACGTCTCCAGTCTCAATGATTTAGAGCAAATCATCTCCCACCTTACCCATATTACTGACCACTGTGACAACTCTCCTGATATTCAGGATTTGTTTTCCACCTCTACTCCATCCCACTGTCACTACACAATCTCGCACCCATTTGGTTCATCTGATCACCCTCTCGTAAATGTATGTATTTTAACGGCTTCTTCCCCTCCAGCAGCTCTTTCTAAGTGTAAATACTGCCACCTCAACAAAGCTGAGTGGAATAACTTGCATAAGTCCTTTTCCGATCTTCATGGGTAAATTACTGTCTCTTATGTGGTAATGCTTCTGTTTCACGCCAGACTCATAGCAAAGATTGCTGTTGCGGGAATGGAAGCATTCATCCCGTTTTCCTCCATGATGACCTCTTTTTCCAATCCATGGTTTAACTGTTCCTGTTCTGAAGCCATTCAGGAAAGGGATCAGGCATACCAGACTTGGAAAAACTCTTCCTCCTTTGACTCCCATTCACCACTGCTCGTAATCATTACAAGTACGTTATCCGTCAGGCAAAGCGTTCTCTTATTCAAAGGAAGTGTAATAACTTCTCGTCATCCAGTCTCTCTCTCTCTCTCTCTCTCTCTCTCTCTCTCTCTCTCTCTCTCTCTCTCTCTCTCCACTTTTTCAATCAACAGCGGTGTACCTTAAGGTTCTGTCCTGTCCCCTACAGTTTTTCTCCATTTTCTCAACGATTTTCTCACTTCCAAAAATAATCAAATGAACTCATACGCTGACGACTCAATACTGCATTCAGCAAAATATTTCAATTCTGCTCCTACTTCTTTCACCTGATCTGCATCTCGTCTTGACACAGCTTCCTCAATAAACTAGACTTGAACAGGATCTCTCAGTATGGTAGACGAAATCTAGTTTAGTTTAATGCCCCCAAGACCCACTTTCTACCCATATCTTTATCGAAAATTTCTAACAACTCTTGTCTCTCCTTTGACGGTTCTATAATTCCACAACTTGACTCATTGTACACACGTGGTATTGATGTAACATCCACACTATCCTGGAAACCCCCACATTAAGGAAATAGCTAAGTCTGCCTCTAAAAAGCTGGGAGTCGTGTTTAGATGTCGAAATTTCTTTCCTTCTGAACAGTTGCTCCGTTTATACAAAGGAATGATTCGTCCTTGTATGAACCACTACTCTCACACCTGACGCATTCATACTTGACAGAGTTGAGTCGAAAGCGGTCTGAGTTATAAACTGTCCCAGGCTAACTTCCAAACTTGACCCGCTTGCTCTACGCCGCAGTGTTGATTCACTTTCGCCTCTTCTATAGGTATTACTATCGTTTTTGCTCCCGAGAGCTGGCTGCTTGTGTGCCCCCACCACTAGCTACTCCACGCAATACTTAACAAGCTGCTGCATCTCATTCTTGTGGGGCCGTTGGTAACTCAAGGGTAGGCCGTTTTGATAACTGTTTCTTTCGCTATACCTCGAAGCTTTGGAAATCTCTACCCTCTCACGTCTTCCCTAATAACTATGACCTGGCACATTTTTAAAGGAGAGGTTTTCCACTTTCTCCAAAATTCGTAATTACTTTCCTTGTCCTCTTCCTTGCGCACCTTATAATCCTCTCTACTCTTCAAGTAAGGCTCAGCCTGTACGTGGACTTTTGTTCGTGACTGGAGCCTCCAACGTGAAAAGAAAAAACTTCCTCTCATATCTCTACTTCTTCCTCCACGACTCTTAACCCTGAAGCCCACAGCATTATTAGCTGGTCTTGCGCTGACAATTTACTCTGGATGAAATCACGTGAGCTTTGGGATAATCTCGTGTTATGGCCGTGATATTGTTATCAAAGTTTCTTCTCGTGTTATTTCTCATTCCTTTTCTTCTTCTATACCCTCCAGCTGGGTGCAGTTCCGCTTACTCTTTTCCTCGCAGCGTAGTGTTTTTTAATGTTTTTTTTTTTCGTGTTGAACCATTTCGATCATCACCCATGTGTACCTACTTATTGTTTGTCAGTTTCTCAGAACATTTCGTCAGTAAAGGACCTTTTCATATCAAATATTCATTCCCGCCTGCACCCTATAACTCTACCATATATATATATATATATATATATATATATATATATATATATATATATATATATATATATATATATATATATGTAATCCCCCCTCTCGGTTTTTTTTAATTTTCCAAAAGAAGGGACAGAGAAGGGGGCCAGGTGAGGATATTCCCTCAAAGGTCCAGTCCTCTGTTATTAACGCAACCTCGCTAATGCGGGAGATGGCGAATAGTATGAAAGAAAAAGAAAGATATATATATATATATATAAGCAGGGCCTGCCCTTTGGGGGCCCTAAGCTGGTCTCTTTCGAAAGCCCCTCCACCACCCCTCAAACTCCCCCCATAGATCACGAGTTGTAGGGGGCCCCCGCGAGGACACATACCCCCCAAAAAACATATGAAAACTTAAGCTGTCTCGGCAGCGTTTCCTGCTATCGGAAGACTGCCATGTAACGGTCTGGATTACGGGGTCTCTCTCTCTCTCTCTCTCTCTCTCTCTCTCTCTCTCTCTCTCTCTCTCTCTCTCTCTCTCCCTCTCCCAAGCGGTCGAGGCCACTACCCTCAGAGTGTACGTAGATGGAGTGTATAGGATCGTCCGGACGTCCTTGTACGTGAATGTAGAACAGAGAAACTGCGTGGAGATACATAGACAGACAGACAGACACTAAGAAAATATGAGGATTAGAACACTGAAAGCTGTGACGTGAAACGTCTTGGTGCTAAGGTCAATATAAACGATGTCTAATGTTCCTAAATGTCTTAATTAAGCACGTTCTAACATCTCAGTCAACACGATTATCACCAGGCCTTCTTTCTTAACGCAGCCGAAGGAAATAGAGTTAAACATAACAACGATTTTCTGCTTCCTTGCCAGTGTATATCATGAACTCAAATCCACAGCTTCTGCTCTCGCAACGTATGTTTAACTATGCTAGAATGTACGTAATTCATTTGGCTCTTGTTGACGCATTCACGATGGCGACTGCTAGGATGCACCACCAGTCACACGGGTAAACAGCGATATAACGGGATTTTGTAATAGTAGGTTCATCAGTTCTCTCTCTTAATGTGGAATTTTTAGTGTGGGTTGGTTGGTCGACTTCCTCAATTACCTGAAGCAGCGGGAGTCCAGACAGTGGTTCTGGTTGTTCCTCGTCAACGGAAGCCCCAGTGTATGACGGGCGGATATATATATATATATATATATATATATATATATATATATATATATATATATATATATATTTTTTTTTTTTTTTTTTTTTTGCTTTGTCGCTGTCTCCCGCGTTTGCGAGGTAGCGCAAGGAAACAGACGAAAGAAATGGCCCAACCCACCCCCATACACATGTATATACATATATATATATATATATATATATATATATATATATATATATATATATATATATATATAGCTATTTCATCAGGCTTGGAGTGGGAGGCTGGCCGCAGACATCTCTTGGATTACGATATTAATTCGTTTGAATGTTGCTGTGTTCCCGTGGTGCTATTCCCTCCCTCTGGTACACTAGCTGCCTTGAGATGTGTGTGTGTGTGTGTGGGAGGAGAGGTGATTGTCAGGGCGAGGATGGTTTCTACAGAGAGTTGTACACTTGTGTCAACCCGTCTTTTTAAGCTTGTTAAGCCTAGTCAGTATAGCATCACCCTCGGGGTTGTAGTAGTGTGTCCTGGAGGACCCACACCTCCGTGACTCCCGTGCATGCCACTGGTGCAGTGAGGGAGGGAGCACCACACCGGTGAGTGTTGGGTGGTTCGTTCCTGCCTTTCTCCACGATGGGACAGAGAAACAGCGCTGACAGTATGTAGTGGATGTGGTGGTTGTCGATAGACATGTTTCGCATTCACGCTATGTAGGACGGATTGAGGGTTATTGGGTTTCAGAGCCTGTGTCAAAATAGTAAACACAGCTGATGATACGCAGATAGCTAGTATGTACACTGACGACTTTTGCTACCGTAGCGGATGGCGCTAAAATCGTCTTTCTTTGTGTCGCTACTTTTCTCATAAGCAAATACTTGTTTCAACGATGTTCTTGTGGCTCCTTCTCTGCCTGCAGTATACCAAAACTTTGTTCTGCTATCAAGACAGTAGAACAGCCACTTGTACTGCAGACTAGCCACTAGCTCTTATATCTCCATTATGACGTTAACTGTTGATACATTTCTAAACATCCTACTACTGGTTCACTATATCTTGAGTAGGACTGCAGTTTCGCTACATCTCTACAGTACGTCTGGCTCTCTCTCTCTCTCTCTCTCTCTCTCTCTCTCTCTCTCTCTCTCTCTCTCTCTCTCTCTCTCTCTCTCTCTCAGATATACCAATAAGTTCTTCATGCGAAAGATTATAAAAGAAATTCATCCAGTAATACACCGCGCCCCTCAAGTATGCCTGAGATATGCCTACAACCACCCATGTCTCAAGTATGGCTGGAACTTGTTCGTATCCGTCGAACGTCGTGGCCTTCAGCTTCTTTGCACCTTTCAAGACAGCATGGCTCACGCTGCTTAGTATTATTACTCAAGCATATTTGCCTCTTGTATACCTACCACTGATCTCTTGTATGTCATACTGTTACGGTTGCACGTCTTCCATACTCACAGAGATCATCATTAAGCATCGTTATTGGGAAGCAACTTTAATTATTCAGACCTGTTTAACTCGTCGTTTGAACAATAGACGAACGCGAGAGGATAATCATATTATGGTCACGACCGCGTTAACTAAAAAAAAAAAAAAAAAGCGATAGACGAAGGAAAGTCATTTACTAGGGTTTCGAACGCAGCCTCCATAGGCAAGGCGCTAACTCCTTGTTCGACTCCCGGACAGGGTAGCTAGCTGGCTCACAGCCAACCCAGCAGTTCATACTTCGTACCCACAGCTTTGGGGTTGGTTCGTGAATGGGTACCTAAAGCACGGTGAAGTGTGTGCGTACGCAAGGTTGATAAGCATGATAATATTATGTTAAAACAGACAGGGCAACATGGTTGTAAAACCCTCCTAGTTTACACACACACAGTTTGTAATCCTAGACTTGGTAGCGGAAGGCAACACAGCAGCAGCAGCAGCAGACTCCGCTGACGGAGCTGTCTGCCTCTCATGAATACTGACGTACAGAATCAACATGGGAACATACTCACCTCCTCCACTCACACACACACACACACACACACCATGGGCGAAATAACCAGAGAATCAGTTGTAATTTCTGACTTTTATATCCAATCAACTGTAATTTATGTGCAAGAGTTTTCCGGAGGTATGGATCCACAGGAAAAAAAAATAACGTTTTTAAATTTCGGGGAAAGGAAATGCCCTGATTATATACTGTACCGATCGAGAGAAGATGAAACTAGTGTTGTTACATGTTCCAGGAAGACGTCTGATGGACGCATGTCACTTACTTCACGAAAGCTATTATCAAAATGCTTGTGCCCTCAGCGTCATCCAACGTTGCCGTCTTGAAAACGTTCAAAGAATCATTCGTTAAACTTTCGATTAAGACGATGTGTGTATGGCCGTTTAATAACATGCAGTTTAAATATCTAATGAATTAAGAAGAGAATTTGTTTTTATTTTCCTGTGTCTTGACAGCTGGTGACCCCGATGCACTGTGACGTAACATTCACATGACTGTAACGACGCCAATAAAATACGTAATGAACGAGGCTCAGCTCACCAACTTGATTTTCCAGAAATACTACATTACTGAGTCTCTCTCTCTCTCTCTCTCTCTCTCTCTCTCTCTCTCTCTCTCTCTCTCTCTCTCTCTCTCTCTGACCATGAAACTAAATATGTGTTAGATCAGATGTGTGGATTGGCTTGGAATAGGGCTGGCAGTGAAGTAAGATTTAAAACATGCTGACATTACATGGGTAATCCCTCATTTTGCGGTAGACTTAGGAATATAGAAATCATGGCAGTGTGTCAACTTCTTAGCAGTAATCATGGTTTTAATTCTAAGAAACATCGAGACGCTGCATGAATCCCCCAGCATTTATTCAATGAATTATTAAGAAAAAAAAGAGAAACGACGTATCAATTTCAGCCCTACACACACACACACACACACCATGATTATTGTGTCTCGTTTTCCTCCACGTCCTCTACGGACGTGAGAAACATTACCCAGGTGGTACAGCACTCCGCTCCCCGCCTTACCCACACACACACACATTGATGATGATGCCACCGTTGTGCTGTACATATGATCCTCGGCAGCCGACCATGACTGGGTGCCGTTATTGGAGCTGATTCCAGGCGCCAGTGCACACTTCACTAATACCGCTCGTCTGGGCTACGGGGGCTTCGTTTACTAAGTGTTTGTCCAGGATGGGCGGAGGCGTCATGTGTTCCACTATGGACAGAACCCGTTGGTCGAAGACACTGGCGAGATGGCAGATGTACGATATTCCTACGCGCAGTTTTGATTAATGGACTTCAGGCAGAGTCTACGTATAAGAAATATTCGTAGTATTGTACAAGTAAAGTCAGCAGATACTCTTATTATTGTGAAAGTAGAGTTGTATATAAAATCTATATTTCTGTCATTGTTTCATTGAATTTGTATTTTTAAAGAAAATTCGAAGTTTAAAAAATGATATTCTGATTTATGACACATTGACATATGTAATATAGCATCACTGGGCGTGAAGATAGATCAGAGTTCTATAGTTCAATCATCTGGTAACCTGGTTACTTGTAACTAGGTTTTACGTTACATGGTTGCCCCTCGTTACATGTAACCACACCGGTTTCTACCGACCTTCAGCCAATCTGACCGGTGCTTTTTGCGGAGTAATACTTCTTTTTCCTCATTCTGGATTACATAAAGCTGAATTTTACCACTTGTCTCGCTTCGTCCTTCGAGAAAAAGAGGTTACGTTCAGGGTGGGTGCGTGTTATCACAACGCACTCATCCCGTGTGTGAGTGTGTGTGTGTGTGTGAAGTGGGTCCAGACCACACGGAGTTTGTGTGTGTTTTGTTTGGGTTGTTTGTGTGGGTCAGTCGGCCGAGCATTCCATATTTTCCTCAGATCTACAAAGATGCTGGTGGTATTCCTTCCTTCCCTCTCAACTCTTTTCTGAAAATACGCCCTTCCTTAATCTCTCTCTCTCTCTCTCTCTCTCTCTCTCTCTCTCTCTCTCTCTCTCTCTCTCTCTCTCTCTCTCTCTCTCTGTCGAAGATGGCCAACAAACCTCTTTAGAAAACCAGTTGTGGATCTTGTTTTGCCCTTTGATATTACATACCAGCGAGCAAGCCTCTTCCTCCCCAACCAAGGTAGGACCCTAACCCTACATCCCACTCCCCCCCTCCCCCCCCCCGCTCCCCCCCTCTCTCCGTACCCCAGCTGCCGTGTTTGGTTGGGGGGTAGGGGTTGTTTATTCTGGTTTGCCGATGCCTTCAGCTGTTAGATACGTTCCACGTGCCAACCTGGATCCCCTGAAGGCTGAGGAGGAGTCGAGAAACTGCACATGATTCCGCCTTCCATTCTCGCCTCACTCGTACCTTCGAGGAAGATGAAGTGATTATATACATATAAGTAAAGTGATGATATATCTAAAGGTCCTTCTCAGTCCACTTTTCATTACGTCTCATAAAGTTTAGGGTTACACGATAACGAAACACGGGTCGACTTTACGAACCGATGTGATACGTCAGGTAGATCATACGTTGTGTAAACACTTATCTCTGAAGTGTATGTTACACACTCTGGATCTAGCATGTGTGATCGTTGCTCAGTGAAACCCAGGAAAGACAAACAGCAAAAATACGTAAAACATCATAAGAAAAACAATACATGATACAACACTATAACAACATTCATCTAAAGAACATATACGAACGTACATGTGAGACCGTTCAACATACGTACATACAACGTAGAACAGATGTTCTTGTCATACCAGGACAGTGTGATTAGTGTTAAATGGACAGCGCATATTCACGTACTGCCCTTAAGAACGCCTCTGTCTTCACTTATTTACTCTCAAGAATTCAGTTCACCATCTACTGTCCTCCAGCAGATAATCTTGTTCATAGATCAACACATTTTCTATCATCTATTTATCCCATGTACCCTTAGGTGTATATGGTACTGGAAGCTGGGTTGGGTGAGGTCACACTCCCTACTGGAAAATAGACAAATGGGTCAGTGGCAGCACTGGGCAAGTGCAGGGGTAGGATCATAACCAGTGAGGTTCCCATGTACTCCCAGTGGTTGTACGGATGAGTGCAGTATGTGAGAATGATGACGCACTTGCTGAAGTTCAAGTTAGGTATATATATATATATATATATATATATATATATATATATATATATATATATATATATATATATATATATATGTATATATATATATATATATATATATATATATATATATATATATAGAGTTTTGGAAAGAGGGGCAAGTATGAAGTCTGTTGGGGATGAGAGAGCTTGGGAAGTGAGTCAGTTGTTGTTCGCTGATGATACAGCACTGGTGGCTGATTCATGTGAGAAACTGCAGAAGCTGGTGACTGAGTTTGGTAAAGTGTGTGAAAGAAGAAAGTTAAGAGTAAATGTGAATAAGAGCAAGGTTATTAGGTACAGTAGGGTTGAGGGTCAAGTCAATTGGGAGGTAAGTTTGAATGGAGAAAAACTGGAGGAAGTAAAGTGTTTTAGATATCTGGGAGTGGATCTGGCAGCGGATGGAACCATGGAAGCAGAAGTGGATCATAGGGTGGGGGAGGGGGCGAAAATCCTGGGAGCCTTGAAGAATGTGTGGAAGTCGAGAACATTATCTCGGAATGCAAAAATGGGTATGTTTGAAGGAATAGTGGTTCCAACAATGTTGTATGGTTGCGAGGCGTGGGCTATGGATAGAGATGTGCGCAGGAGGATGGATGTGCTGGAAATGAGATGTTTGAGGACAATGTGTGGTGTGAGGTGGTTTGATCGAGTAAGTAATGTAAGGGTAAGAGAGATGTGTGGAAATAAAAAGAGCATGGTTGAGAGAGCAGAAGAGGGTGTTTTGAAATGGTTTGGGTACATGGAGAGAATGAGTGAGGGAAGATTGACCAAGAGGATATATGTGTCAGAGGTGGAGGGAACGAGGAGAAGTGGGAGACCAAATTGGAGGTGGAAAGATGGAGTGAAAAAGATTTTGTGTGATCGGGGCCTGAACATGCAGGAGGGTGAAAGGAGGGCAAGGAATAGAGTGAATTGGATCGATGTGGTATACCGGGGTTGACGTGCTGTCAGTGGATTGAATCAGGGCATGTGAAGCGTCTGGGGTAAACCATGGAAAGCTGTGTAGGTATGTATATTTGCGTGTGTGGACGTATGTATATACATGTGTATGGGGGTGGGTTGGGCCATTTCTTTCGTCTGTTTCCTTGCGCTACCTCGCAAACGCGGGAGACAGCGACAAAGCAAAAAATATATATATATATATATATATATATATATATATATGTGTGTATATATATATATATATATATATATATATATATATATATATATATATATATATATATATATATATAGCGCTGCCTCGCTAACGTGGGAGACAGCGACAAAGTATAATAAATAAAAAAATATATATATATTTTTTCCCTGGGGATAGGGGAGAAAGAATACTTCCCACGTATTCCCTGCGTGTCGTAGAAGGCGACTAAAAGGGAAGGGAGCGGGGGGCTGGAAATCCTCCCCTCTCATTTTTTTTTTTTAATTTTCCAAAAGAAGGAACAGAGAAGAGGGCCAGGTGAGGATATTCCCTCAAAGGCCCAGTCCTCTATTCTTAACGCTACCTCGCTATCGCGGGAAATGGCGAATAGTATGAAAAAAAAAAAAAAAAAAAAAAAATATATATATATATATATATATATATATATATATATATATATATATATATATATATATATATATATATATATATATTACGAACGAATGCCCGATCTGCCATGGTGGATCCTAAGGTGATGCTGTGGCAGAGATTTATCATGGAGGAACCGTAACCTGCTTCTGGAGGCTGCAGCTCCCCGGCTGTACACACTCAAGCGTAACAAGTTGTTTGCCACACGAAACCTCTTTAAATTGTTACTTTCTTGATGCCCTGTAGCGCCGCGGGGAACCCTGCCCTCCGTCAGGAAGGTCTTCACCAGCAAAAGAATAAGAGGTGTGTCCCAGATTCAAAAAGATGTAGTTAATGACGTGGGTAAATTCTGTTCTAAAGCAATGTAATGGGACTGAAATGCTTCAGAATAGATTACAATTTAGATTCAAGGGAAGTAGTGCGTCTCTTATGGTCTTCCAGAGAATCAGTTGTACCAGTTTTCTTTCTTGTCTTCTCTACGTCCAAGGCTCCAGTCATAAACACGACTACTCACTGTGGAGTGGAACATAAGAAAGGGTTAAGAATAAAGAGAAATATGGATAAAAGAGGAAAATTATCCAATTCTATTCCTTTATAAAAGTAGATCAGAATCTTAGTCATTAAGAAAAGACATTAGAAGTTAAAGAATCCTGTTGATGTCGGGAGGAGAACATAGAGACATCGTTACCAACACAGGAAGACTGAGAACCTTGTGAGGGTTGGCTGGTTGTAGGCAGTGACTGGTAACTGTTACCTTGGGTGTGGGCGACCCAGTAGGTAGTCGTGCGGACCCAGCACCCCCCTACAACGACCCACCCACAGAACGAGGCTTGTGAGGCAACTAATGAGGTCGTCTGGCATCAGTGATCACCATTATCCGCACACACGACCTCCTCTACCGACAGCTGCGGGAAACTCACACCTGGTGCACTCACACCTGGTGTGCTCACACCTGGTGCACTCACACCTGGTGCACTCACACCTGGTGTGCTCACACCTGGTGTGCTCACACCTGGTGCACTCACACCTGGTGCACTCACACCTGGTGTGCTCACACCTGGTGCACTCACACCTGGTGCACTCACACCTGGAGTGCTCACACCTGGTGCACTCACACCTGGTGCACTCACACCTGGTGCACTCACACCTGGTGTGCTCACACCTGGTGCACTCACACCTGGTGCACTCACACCTGGAGTGCTCACACCTGGTGCACTCACACCTGGTGCACTCACACCTGGTGCACTCACACCTGGTGTGCTCACACCTGGTGCACTCACACCTGGTGCACTCACACCTGGTGCACTCACACCTGGTGTGCTCACACCTGGTGCACTCACACCTGGTGCACTCACACCTGGTGCACTCACACCTGGTGTGCTCACACCTGGTGTGCTCACACCTGGTGTGCTCACACCTGGTGCACTCACACCTGGTGTGCTCACACCTGGTGTGCTCACACCTGGTGCACTCACACCTGGTGCACTCACACCTGGTGTGCTCACACCTGGTGTGCTCACACCTGGTGCACTCACACCTGGTGTGCTCACACCTGGTGTGCTCACACCTGGTGCACTCACACCTGGTGCACTCACACCTGGTGCACTCACACCTGGTGTGCTCACACCTGGTGCACTCACACCTGGTGTGCTCACACCTGGTGCACTCACACCTGGTGCACTCACACCTGGTGCACTCACACCTGGTGTGCTCACACCTGGTGCACTCACACCTGGTGCACTCACACCTGGTGTGCTCACACCTGGTGCACTCACACCTGGTGCACTCACACCTGGTGCACTCACACCTGGTGAGCTCACACCTGGTGCACTCACACCTGGTGTGCTCACACCTGGTGCACTCACACCTGGTGCACTCACACCTGGTGCACTCACACCTGGTGTGCTCACACCTGGTGCACTCACACCTGGTGCACTCACACCTGGTGCACTCACACCTGGTGCACTCACACCTGGTGTGCTCACACCTGGTGCACTCACACCTGGTGTGCTTACACCTGGTGCACTTCCCGCTGCTCATCCAGGAAAATTGTCTTCTTGGCTTGGTGAGCAGCTGGGATGTACAGTATAATGTGTGACGTGCACGCGCCTTCACCATGACCCATGCCCTCCCAACACGCGACAAGACAAATAACAAGACCAACTCCAGGGTCGACACCCAGGAGAACCATCACGACGGTTACTGAAGGTTCGAATCCCAGGAGAACCATCACGACGGTTACTGAAGGTTCGAATCCCAGGAGAACCATCACGACGGTTACTGAAGGTTCGAATCCCAGGAGAACCATCACGACGGTTACTGAAGGTTCGAATCCCAGGTGAACCATCACGATGGTTACTGAAGGTTCGAATCCCAGGTGAACCATCACGACGGTTACTGAAGGTTCGAATCCCAGGAGAACCATCACGACGGTTACTGAAGGTTCGAATCCCAGGAGAACCATCACGACGGTTACTGAAGGTTCGAATCCCAGGAGAACCATCACGATGGTTACTGAAGGTTCGAATCCCAGGAGAACCATCACGACGGTTACTGAAGGTTCGAATCCCAGGAGAACCATCACGATGGTTACTGAAGGTTCGAATCCCAGGAGAACCATCACGACGGTTACTGAAGGTTCGAATCCCAGGAGAACCATCACGACGGTTACTGAAGGTTCGAATCCCAGGAGAACCATCACGACGGTTACTGAAGGTTCGAATCCCAGGTGAACCATCACGATGGTTACTGAAGGTTCAACACCCAGGAGAACCATCACGACGGTTACTGAAGGTTCGACACCAGGAGAACCATCACGACAGTTTCGGAAGGTTCGAAACCCAGTAGAGTTTCCGCGAAGACATTTCCCTTAATTATAGTATCTGATAACATCTGTCGAGACAGCAAGTCCTGGGTCAGTGCAGTAGGACAGAAGTAAAACCCATTATCATTTAGGAGGAAAAAAAGTATAATTAAAGAAATTATACATACTAGTAAGACGGACGGACATATAGACACATCACCCTCCGTAGTCTGAAAAATGAGAAGTGTCGAGTTTACGACCCTCAACTCAGTCAGGCCTTAACCGACAAAGAGAAAATGGGAATAGAAAGTAAGTTATGCATGTCTTTTCTTTTCCTACCACTGGCTTTGAGTCAGAGTAAGAAGCCCTTACTGATTACCGTTGCGTGTATTAAGTCCACTGTGAATGTAATACAGTGCAGTGATGGCGGTTTTCTTCTGTACTGAGAAATTATGTGACCGAAAGTACTTACTTATTATTTATATAGATTTGATGGTTAGCTGTGTCATCGTAACTATTTAGTTTACTATATTAACGATATAATCAATAGGATGCTGTTACACAGTTTTCAAATTTCTCTAGAACGTAACTAACCCAGGGAAACTTAACTGAATTCAGGGGAAAGTAACTGACTCCATGTGAAGGTAACTAACTCCAGGGGAAGACAACTGACTCCAGGGAGACGTAACTAACTCCAGGGGAAGATACCTAACTCCATAGCGTACTTCACTTCAGGGAAAGGTAACTAACTCCAGGAGAACGTAACTGATTCCATGAGAAGATAACTAACTTAGGAGAACGTAGCTAACTTCAGGTTAAAGTGATTCCGGGGAAAGTAACTAACTCTACTCCACAACCACTGGTTTATGTAAGCCTGGCGGGAAATGATCCATGGAGACCTCGCTGCTTACGTACGTGAGACGAAGACTGTTGGATCAGTAATCTATGAGTCAATTTTCTGTTATGTGCTCCATAGCCACTATAGTAGTCTCCAAGTCGTCTTCTACAACTCTCACGAAGTATGTACCTGGGCGCTGTTCTTCGACGTCAGCGATATATATATATATATATATATATATATATATATATATATATATATATATATATATATATATATATATATTATTTTTTTATTTTTATTTTGCTTTGTCGCTGTCTCCCGCGTTCGCGAGGTAGCGCAAGGACACAGACGAAAGAAATGGCCCAACCCACCCCCATACACAATGTATATACATACACGTCCACACACGCAAATATACATACCTATACATCTCAATGTACACATATATATACACACACAGACACATACATATATACCCATGCACACAATTCACACTGTCTGCCTTTATTCATTCCCATCGCCACCTCGCCACACATGGAATACCATCCCCCTCCCCCCTCATGTGTGCGAGGTAGCACTAGGAAAAGACAATAAAGGCCCCATTCGTTCACACTCAGTCTCTAGCTGTCATGCAATAATGCCCGAAACCACAGCTCCCTTTCCACATCCAGGTCCCACACAACTTTCCATGGTTTACCCCAGACGCTTCACATCCCCTAATTCAATCCACTGACAGCACGTCAACCCCGGTATACCACATCGATCCAATTCACTCTATTCCATGCCCGCCTTTCACCCTCCTGCATGTTCAGGCCCCGATCACACAAAATCTTTTTCACTCCATCTTTCCACCTCCAATTTGGTCTCCCACTTCTCCTCGTATATATATATATATATATATATATATATATATATATATATATATATATATATATATATATATATATATATATGGATAGGGTTGTTTGGGAAGTGAATGCAAGAGTTTCGGAGAGAGGGGCAAGTATGCACTCTGTTGTGGATGAGAGGGCTTGGGAAGTGAGTCAATTGTGGTTCGCTGATGGTACAGTGCTGGTGGCTGATTCGTGTGAGAAACTGCAGAAGCCGTTGACTGAGTTTGGTAAAGTGTGTGAAAGAAGAAAGTTGAGAGTAAATGTGAATAAGAGCAAGGTTATTAGGTACAGTAGGGTTGAGGGACAAGTCAATTAGGAGGTAAGTTTGAATGGACTCCATACTTGCCCATCTCTCCAAAACTCTTGCATTCATCTCCCTAACAACCTCATCCATAAACACATTAAACAACCATGGAGACATCATGCACCCCTACCGCAAACCGACATTCACTGGGAACCAGTCACTTTCCTCTCTTCCTACTCGTACACATGCCTTACATCCTCGATAAAAACTTTTAACTGCATCTAGCGACTTACCTCCCTCACCATATATTCTTAATTCCTTCCACAGAGCATCTCTATCAACTCTATCATATGCCTTCTCCAGATCCATAAATGCTACATACAAATCAATTTGTTTTTCTAAGTATTCCTCACACATTCTTCAAAGCAAACACCTGATCCACACATCCTCTACCACTTCTGAAACCATACTTCTCTTCCCCAATCTGATGCTCTGTACATGCCTTCACCCTCTCAATCAATACCCTCCCATATAATTTACCAAGAATACTCAACAGACTAAACCCTCTGTAATTTGAACACTCACCTTTATCCCCTTTGCCTTCGTACAATGGCACTATGCATGCATTCCGCCAATCCTCAGACATTTTACCATGAACCATACATACATTAATATCCGTGTATATATATATATATATATATATATATATATATATATATATATATATATATATATATATATATATATCCCGCTTCACTTTGTTGCATATGGCGTTGGACACCGAGTAGTTTTTCACCCCATCCTATGTATAATCCGTGGATCTAGACAGTTCATCATTTTACTGAGAGTTGAGAAGTCTTCCACTTCTGAATTCTTGCTTTGGGTGTGTGGGAGTGTAGGTTTTGGAGAAGTGGGTGGGAGGTGGTGCAAAATATTACTGGAAAGGTCTGGCACGTTTGGTAAACAATGTGACCCACTCAGTAACACACAAAAAAGCCCCTTTTATTTACGATGAATTCATCTGAACATTAGCTGCATGAAAATATCAGACATAATGCATTATATCAACTGGTTTGTAGCATTTCTGATGTCTTGGAGACCTACTGGCTAATTTTGACACTTTCCCCCACATGTTACTACTTAAATGGAATGACTGAGTGGCAAGTGCAGCGGCTGGGGCCAATTTCCTCTCTATTTTCAATGTAAAAAAATGAATAGAAGAATTAATGAATAAGAATAGTACTGCCTGTCTATGTTCATATCATCCAGATTGATCAGTCTAAGAGATTTGCTACTTTCCCTGGATTCGTGTTAGTCTCTCAGTAATGAAGTGTCTCCTTTACAAGTAGTCTTCCATTTGCTCCCTGATTATCTTTCCCAGTCACTCCTTACTTTTCTCTCTTCTGTATTGGGAGACTGTATAGTCTTTACCCTTACACTGTAACTCAGCTTTCATAATGTTGGTACCATCTATCTTGTTCTCTCCTCTCGTAGTTCTTTACGCTTCTCTGAGCTCAGCGACCAAACTTTGTGTGAATTATATTCTAGTTATAGGCAGACATACTCTGTAGATAGTTTGATGTATGTATTATTATCCATGACCTGACCGACCATCGCCCTGCCTGCCAGGATTCACGATTTGTACCAATCGTTTCACTACCACACACCTGCCACGGTTCACAATGTGTCCCTAGACATGATCATCTCATCACAGACTCACACCACACACCTGCCACGGTTCACAATGTGTCCCTAGACATGATCATCTCATCACAGTCACACACCACACACTTGCCACGGTTCATAATGTGTCCCTAGACATGATCATCTCATCACAGTCACACACCACACACCTGCCACGGTTCATAATGTGTCCCTAGACCTGATCATGTCATCACAGCCACACACCACACACCTGCCACGGTTCAAACTCTACAACGCATAAACAATCCACAAAATTTACTATATACCCGATGAGTTTCTATCAGCGCTTCATTGCCTTATTATATTCTCCATTATCGTTTGTACTTCAACTTTCATTTCTTCGGTTCTGATCCAAACGGTTGAAGACATATAAGTAGGGAAGAATACGCTAGTCATGGCCTATAAGAAAACAAAATGATTGAATGCCTCAGATTTTTTTTTTTTCCCCCATTGCAGTATCTCATCCTCCTTATTTAGGTTCAGCCGTTACTTTAAACCTCTGCCCATCAGACGCTGTATCTTCGTCGGTGATGCTCATTACTGGCATGGTGGCGCTAGTGTCACTCCCGAGGTCGTTGCACTGTGGGGTCGACCTCCTGCAGGTGGCGCTAGGTCCTCGGTGGCCTTGTAACCTTCCGATGTACAGCTGGTCAGCGGATCGGGCCGCCCCGGTCACCCCGAGAACCTGGGCCAGGCTCAGGCTGTGGACGGAGACCAGAGAGACTGTATGAAGGAGAGAACTTGTGAGGAAGAAGAGAGAGACAGAGAGACAGAAGAGGATGACTACAAGGGCAAGAGAAGAGACTCCGAGGAGAGACAAGATGAAGGGTAAAAACATACGACTGTGAGGAAGAGATGAGAAGAGAGAGAGACAACGTGGTTGAATAGAGATTGTTAGAGAGATGAAACATAGCAGAAGGTAAGAGGAAAAGTGTCAGCAGAGGAGTGGATGGGTGCTACTGACTCTGAGGGAGTGTAGGGACTGCGTTTGTGCAAGACGAGGTAGCAGTTAAGGAGAAGGGGAGAGCTAGGACTACAACCCTGATGGAGGAGTTGTAGTTAGGACTACAACTTTCAGGGAGGAGTTACCTGTGAGGGAGAAGAGACAGAAGGGGAAGACCAGTAAGTGTGTGTGTGTGTGTGAGAGAGAGAGAGAGAGAGAGAGAGAGAGAGAGAGAGAGACGTGAAGGAGAATGGATAGAGAGGGAAGACTGCAGAACATTGGGGAAGAAAGCCCCTGTGAGGTGGGAGAGTAACCTGAAGTAGAAATACATTTGCTAATTCGAGGGATTTTCTCACATACAATTGTTTCTAGGATTTCACTTTGCACATAATATACTGAATATTGATATGTCTCCCATTACTGGTATGTCTCCCATTACTGATGTCTCCCATTACTGATATGTCTCCCATACTTATATGTCTTCCATTACATATATTTCTCCCGTTACTGGTATACCTACCATTTCTGTTATGTCCCCCATTACTGTTATGTCACCCATTACTGGTATGTCTCCCTTTACTGTTATGTCACCCATTACTGTTATGTCACCCATTACTGGTATGTCTCCCATTACTGTTATGTCACCCATTACTGTTATGTCACCCATTACTGTTATGTCACCCATTACTGTTATGTCACCCATTACTGTTATGTTACCCATTACTGTTATGTCACCCATTACTGTTATGTCACCCATTACTGGTATGTCACCCATTACTGTTATGTCACCCATTACTGTTATGTCACCCATTACTGATATGTCTCCCATTACTGGTATGTCACCCATTACTGGTATGTCACCCATTACTGATATGTCACCCATTACTGGTATGTCACCCATTACTGGTATGTCACCCATTACTGGTATGTCACCCATTACTGGTATGTCACCCATTACTGATATGTCACCCATTACTGGTATGTCACCCATTACTGGTATGTCACCCATTACTGTTATGTCACCCATTACTGTTATGTCACCCATTACTGGTATGTCACCCATTACTGTTATGTCACCCATTACTGTTATGTCACCCATTACTGTTATGTCTCCCATTACTGTTATGTCACCCATTACTGTTATGTCACCCATTACTGGTATGCCACCCATTACTGTTATGTCACCCATTACTGTTATGTCACCCATTACTGATATGTCTCCCATTACTGATATGTCTCCCATTACTGATATGTCACCCATTACTGGTATGTCACCCATTACTGGTATGTCACCCATTACTGGTATGTCACCCATTACTGATATGTCATCCATTACTGGTATGTCACCCATTACTGATATGTCTCCCATTACTGATATGTCTCCCATTACTGATATGTCTCCCATTACTGGTATGTCACCCATTACTGATATGTCTCCCATTACTGATATGTCTCCCATTACTGGTATGTCACCCATTACTGATATGTCACCCATTACTGGTATGTCACCCATTACTGTTATGTCACCCATTACTGATATGTCTCCCATTACTGATATGTCTCCCATTACTGATATGTCTCCCATTACTGTTATGTCACCCATTACTGATATGTTTCCCATTACTGATATGTCTCCCATTACTGATATGTATCCCATTACTGATATGTTTCCCATTACTTTTATGTCTTCCATTTCATCAGATGTCCACCATTATTATCATTGCTGATGCATTACAGGTTGCAAGAACGAGTCTGCCCCAGATGAAGGGTTTCTACGACCAGTTCCTCACCCTCAGAGCAACACGGATCAAACACACAATGGAGGACTCACACGTTCAGGCTCCAGAAAGCCTCGTCGGGAGGCTGGAGGTGAGGGAGTCCCGGCAGGAAGAGTTTCTGGCAGAGGTACTGCCTGACGCACGCCCCGGACTCGGGCTCCTTCCTGTAGGACTTCCACAGGTCGTTGTAGGCCAGGGAGAGGGCCTTAGAGACGCCCGTGGATCCCTGCAGCAAAGTATGGGAAACGGAGGTGAGGTTCTGGTGGTCTCCATCAGACACACATGATTATGTCTGAAAACTCATACAGACGAAATATGTATACTCCTTGTAAGTAGACCACTATGTATATTGTACCATGACAGTTATGTATACTGTATTATGTACTGTATATAGCAGTTTTCTGCTGTATGTAGCTGTATTCTGCTGTAGGTGATAGTGATACAGTTAGCAGACGAAATTTGTATACTCCTTGTGAGTAGACCACTATGTATATTGTACCATGACAGTTATGTATACTGTATTATGTACTGTACGTAGCAATTTTCTGCTATATGTAGCTATATTCTGCTGTAGGTGATAGTGATACAGTTAACAGGTGAAGGGCTGGATTTAGTCCTTTCTGGATATGATGGAATTTTCAGTATCTACACTTCACGAAAGTTATTTGTGTACGATAGGATACACGATGATCACTAGATACCGTATCTGATACTATGTTTGATCACTAGATACCGTATCTGATACTATGTTTGATCACTAAATACTGTATCTGATACTATGTTTGATCACTAGATACTGTATCTGATACTATGTTTGATCACTAGATACTGTATCTGATACTATGTTTGATCACTAGATACCGTATCTGATACTATGTTTGATCACTAAATACTGTATCTGATACTATGTTTGATCACTAGATACTGTATCTGATACTATGTTTGATCACTAGATACTGTATCTGATACTATGTTTGATCACTAGATACTGTATCTGATACTATGTTTGATCACTAGATACTGTGTCTGATACTATGTATTGTTTCTTACGATATCCATTTGTTTTGTATTATGTGTTAGGCCTCATTCTCCAGTCAAAATCTTGACCTCAAACTATATATCTTCTATCTTTAGGAATACTTAAATTATTTTTTTTCATACTAAAGATTAATTTACAGAAAAAACTGACGCACGTAAAAACATTATAAAGTTTTCAGAAAATTTGTTCATTTATAAGACACTAAAAAAGAAACTGTTAGCTTCTGCACGCGCCTGTAATATTGGATACAGAAGAGGCAACACACCTGTAGTTCGGTGGGGAAGACAATGTTCTCCAAGTAATCCTTTTCTTTAGACGTGTACGACAGCACATGTAGCGGCTCTTGAAGAGAGCACATGCAAGAGAATAGATATACGATAGATCACAGCTACGTGCATTGAGGAAACGAATGTAAAGATCACATGAAATCACATGCAGGAGAAATGCTATTTGAACAGTGGGATCCTTGCATTCCAGCAGGACAAAGCTGCGGCCTAAGAACAGTTTCTGGTGTGGACAACCTCCCTACCAACAGGTCCTCCTCACCTGGTCGCTGGGGCTGTACACCTGCTGAGCCTCCTCCACCACAGCCACCAGAGCTGGTACGTCGGAGAGGTCGAGGGCCATCGGCAGCTCCGCCAGGCTGCGTTTGGTGTGGATGCTGGAGAGGATCAGGTAGGTTACGTAGGAGCACAGGGTCAGGAAGGCCAAGCCAGCCAGTACAACGAAGGGGTCGTGCTTGGGCGTATACTGCATGTAACCCCCGTAGCCGCCACTACCACTATACCCCGTACCGCTGGCTCTGCTTGCTGTCCCATATCCAACGGAGTGTCCGTATCCCTCGCCCAGGTGTCCGTATCCGCCGCCCAGGTGTCCGTATCCGCCGCCCGACTGTCCGTATCCGCCGCCCAGGTGTCCGTATCCGCCGCCCGACTGTCCGTATCCGCCGGCGACATATCCATACCCGCCGTGTGAGTCCCTCCTAAACCCGACGTTGGAGACAAATTGGCTGCTATCCTCCCTCGCCTGCCTGGCCTCCGACGTCTTGGGAAGATCGAGGAGGTGGAAGATGAAGTATATTTCCTCCTCGGTGAACCCAGACGCCTTCATCAGCTCCAGGATGAAGTCAAGTTCGTCCACGAAGGTCATCGCCTGATGATGTAGGAAGTGACCCAACTTCGCGAGCATCTGGGGAACGAACGTCTCCCTCGCCTCAGTGATGTTGGGGAGCGTAAGTCTGCCCAGCAGTGGGTTCCCCTCGGTAAGGTCGCCCCAGACACATCCCACGCGTCGGTGGAGATATTGTAGGAGCTCAGGATCAAGAGATTTGTAAAAAGTATTGATCATGAGAATGGCATCTCCCACCGCCTCCATCTTGTCAAAGGCCGCGAGAAGGATGCGGCCCGATCCCGTCTCCGCCCCGTACAGGCTCGCCAGGATCGACTTCATGTTGGCGAAGATTCCTTTAAGGCGTCTCCAGTGAGCGAGCGAGTCGTCTATGGGCGGCGAAGACTTGACTGTGTTGGAGGAGGACGCGTATGTGTCCTTATCGTGGAAGGGAACACCTGAGTCTCCAGTCTCCAAGTGCCAGGGCGGATCCCTCACGCTGTGCAGGGTCCTGGTCATGAGTGTTTCACCTCCTGATAACGTGGGTCTCAGCTCATGCAGCTCTTGGAATGTCCTGTCGGTGAGAGATAAGGTGAATCATATTATCCTTGGTACAAACTGAGGCAACATAACCCATCTACCTTACTGTCTTTATCATTGGTATAATATTTTCTACACATCAAGATGATGCTCACAAAGTTGCCTCTAGTCGTGGCTGCTGGCGACCAGTTTCAGGTGTGAGCTAAACACCCTTCATACTATAACGTCGTGATCGCGTGGGATCTAAAGTGTTATGAAGATTGTGAAAAAGAGCTAATACCTTAGGTAGACAGCGCCTCCTACGAGGACTATATACCTTTAACCGCGGAGCATATCTGTCTCTCTCTCAACCTTCAGTTGTTTGTTAAGAAACTGAGGTGGGAAGGAAGTTAATATATGTTACCTCCTGTGAACACTTGTCGTAGCTAAAGGTTATGCGATTAATCTCTGAGGCAATACGATACGACCCTTGAGCACGCCCGACGTGTGCAAAGGTCGTGCTCAAAAGACTGAGGTAAATGTAAGAATGGTTAGCTGTTGGTGTGGTCAGCCGACACACACGGCAAGTAGAGCGGGACCCAGGGGTCAGCAACCAGCGGGCGGCGCTGACAGTTAAGCTGCACAGCGGGAGTAATGTTCATGATGCAGCTGACCAGAACTGTCATGCATGTGTGTTGCTGTAAATATGTGTACACTATAACCTGTATGTTTACACTGGCGCTCCTCCTTTACATAGTTTCTTTCGTATTCGTCCACCGTTTCCTGCGATAGCGAGGTAGCGCCAGGAACAGATTAAGAATTGCCACATCCGCTCATATGCATTCTCTCATGTATCATTGATTATCATACTCGTTCAGACCTGATCGTATACACTGAACCTATGACAACCAACCCCTATAGCCAACCCAGCAAGTCCACCTGGTCTCACTGGTTGGAGTCTTGTATTACTGTATCAATATTACAGTACAGTTTATAACGACATTATCTTTTTTTCAGTTTGTGAATACATTAAGCGAACGAGATACAAGCATCATCGTGATGGTGAAGGTGATACTCACGTGATATCAAACACAGAGTGAGGAGTGGCGGAGAAGCCAGAGGCCACACCACCAACACTGCCACCACCACACCCCGCTACCACCACCACCACCACTACCACCCTCACAAAGAACGAGGGCACCGTCCGCCACAGCGCCCCCAGTGCTCCTGCAGAGGGTCATCATCGCCTGTAGGGGAGGGAAGATACAAGGTAACAACTTGATCTCCTACGGTTTTCAGGCATAAAGCTTCAGGTTTAACTCTGGTGTTATTCATAATATGTCAAGATCTTTATTCAGAGTATATAACTCTCAGCTGTATTGTTGTGGGAAGCATAATCATTAGGAGCTAAGCTCTTCAGGGTAAGGTATATTTACAGATGATTAAATTCTTGACTGGGAATATCTGAGGGTGAGGTGATTTAGTCTCTAGTAAACTGTGTAGGACTTACTGAAAACTGTTATGTATAAGACTCGTGTTAAACAGGCCCATTGCAAGAATGAATACGACTGACAAGTTCAGTGCACTGTGAATGATCACAGTAGATCTAGAAGACTTGGAGTCTGGTAGATGTCTATCACAACAAGCGAAACGAAAGTCTTCTTAAATGTATCAGAACATATCCAGGAAGAACTGTTCATATCAGACTCAGAATCTATCCAGAAAATTATATTAGAATTCATATCAAACTCAAGGCGAAATTTTTGCGTTATTTAGAAGATTCGATTCGTCAAATCTATTGGGAAAGTGTTAGATATAGATGTGCTCATGTGGCTTCCATGGACGTTATTCAAACACTTGATTTCTCATTGTTTTAAACGAAAATTTAGTGTCCGGACATTCACCTGTTTATATCCTCTTACTGTAGTTCTCGGAGATTTTCATTTACGAACTTCATTCATTCGCTATCCAGATATTCAGATATCTAACGCTAATGATGGCATTTTAGTAGTGTTGTCTGGACTGTGATGAAGGCTATTCTTTTGGATTTTTTTTTCCTGTGATGATTACTGCTTCGCCTCGAGCGATACTTTGGTTTCTGTTGGGCGTATGACAGAAATTATAGGTACAGAAAATAGATGTATAGATCGCACCCTCTTTTTCTCTGACATTGCCTCAAGCTTTAGACTGTAGTTCAGCTGCCTCTGTCATGAGTAACCATTCGGGTGAGGGACTTGGCAGGCAGGAATCTCTCCTTCCCTGCAACTCCTCGTCCAGCCTTCGTCTCCTCTCGAAATCATGACAGATGTTTGATTCGTGAGAGAAAGCGTTCCCTTAGCCCACTCTCCCTTAGACTAGTATGACGTTTGCCCCTTTTTCAACTCCTTTGACACCTTTTCCCATTCTCCAACGACTTGAGTAGTAATCGTTTATTAAGTAGTAGTTGTTCATTAAGCGTATGTATACATATCTTGAGGTATACGTATGATTGAAGGGTCATCAGGACTCTTGTCTCTGGATGGGTCATGATCCTTTAGTATTATATTAAGGTATTTACTATATATCTCAGTGATATCTACAGCATCATCGTCCCCACACAGTACAGATGGGTAATTACAGATAGGTATACACACACACACACACACACACACACACACACACACAGCAACAGCCTAAGCCAGATACCCAGTTATCGGCCAGAGCCGAGGCGAAGATTGTGTGTGTGTGCCGCTAACAGCATTCGAACCCCAAGCGGGCCCAACCCCAAGCATATTCGTGCTAACTCATAGTCAGTAATGCTAACCACTTCACCTTGGAGAGTGTCATGGGAAGAGAGTTTTGCACTTGTAGTGTGTGTGTGTGTGTGTGTGTGTGTTGTGTGTGTGTGTGTATGTATGTGTGTGTGTGTGTGCCTAATCAACATGATATGAATGACAATGGAGTCGAGAATAGTAAATAGAGAGATAGTTATCTCCTGTTGATACTGTACTTATACGCATCACATTAGAGTCACTCCGTAAGCATAACGCTATCGGTAATATATTCATCATTGTGTGTACTGGATCCGTGTTGCACCGATACCAAGCTGACATAGGCTTGCCGCGATCAAGACCCAGGGTAAGCAAGTCCTACATGATCAAGACCTAGGGTAAGCAAGTCCTACATGATCAAGACCTAGGGTAAGCAAGTCCTACATGATCAAGACCCAGGGTAAGCAAGTCCTTCATGATCAAGACCTAGGGTAAGCAAGTCCTACATGACCAAGACCTAGGGTAAGCAAGTCCTTCATGATCAAGACCCTGGGTAAGCAAGTCCTACATGATCAAGACCTAGGGTAAGCAAGTCCTACATGATCAAGACCCTGGGTAAGCAAGCCCTACATGATCAAGACCCTGGGTAAGCAAGTCCTACATGATGAAGACCTAGAGTAAGCAAGTCCTACATGATCAAGACCTAGGGTAAGCAAGTCCTACATGATCAAGACCTAGGGTAAGCAAGTCCTACATGATCAAGACCTAGGGTAAGCAAGTCAAAATGCCTTGATAACCTGAACATGGATGACTGATATCTTGAGCAACTAATTCACGTATTACCGTGAGGAACACGAGGGAACGGTGCTAGTTAAACCAACACCATCACCCACACCAGTGTTGCTCCCGTCACTCACACCAGTGGTGCCTCCAAGTGCATGGTATATGTCTTTCACACATTTACTAGACTCTACATCACTCCGCCTAGTCTATAAGATTAACAGTTACTTCATAATACCCTTCACTGACCTTCACTGAAGTTCACAGCTGTTGTGTTACATTGTACGACTGGTAGTACAGGAACTACAGCTGTGTGTTTGTGCTGTAGTTCTGCCGTCCTTCTTGTATTGGCCTTATCCTCCTACTCTTCCGATAACAGTCGTTGACGTGGGGGTAGAACCTTCCTTGTTATCTTAGAGGTGTCGGTTTGTTTACCTCCTCCTCCTCTCAACCCCATCAGGCACGACAGTGGCGACCCCTTGGAACACGACGTCGTGACCCTTGTGTAGGATAGTGTGAACTGAAGCTCGACCTTTACTGATCAGACCAGAGGCCAGACACACACACACACACACACACACCGCTTCGCTCAGGGGAAAAGGTCAAGGCAAAAGGCTAGCTTCCTCTATCCAGGGATTGCACCATTGCGTCGGTCTCAAAGGTCGTACCGTCGAGCCCAGATGTCGTAACGTCGAACCCAAAGGTCGTACCGTCGAGCCCAAAGGTCGTAACGTCGAGCCCAAAGGCCGTACCGTCGAGCCCAAAGGTCGCACCGTCAGGCTCAAAGGTCGTACCGTCGTGCTCAAAAATGGCACCGTTTTACTGAAGTGGTTCAGCTTCTTGTTCTTACTTCAGACTGAGTTTCCGTCGTTCCCTCAGCGGTCGCAGTGGGAGATGCGAGGAAAGAGAGGTGTGCTGTGTGTCCGTGTTCACGTCTGCATAGAAACAGCCGAGGTTCTCCGCCAGCAGGCGCCCTCCCTGCACCCTGCTCCATGTTGTTTATACAGTCGAACTCCAGTGATCATCGCCGCGCCAACAGCCGATCATCGTATGTGTGTGTATATATATATATATATATATATATATATATATATATATATATATATATATATATATATATATATATATACATATATCATCCTTGGGGATAGGGGAGAAAGACTACTTCCCACGTATTCCCTGCGTGTCGTAGAAGGCGACTAAAAGGGGAGGAAGTGGAGGCTGGAAATCCTCCCCTTCCGTTTTCAATTTTCCAAAAGAAGCAACAGAGAAGGTGGTCAAGTGAGGATATTCCCTCTAAGACTCAGTCCTCTGTTCTTAACGCTTCCTCGTTAAGGCGGGAAAGGGCAAATATGTAAAAAAATTATATATATATATATATATATATATATATATATATATATATATATATATATATATATATATATATATATATATATATTCCTATGATTCCACGGGGAAATGAAACACGATAAGTTCCCAAGTGCACTTTCGTGTAATAATCAC
This sequence comes from Panulirus ornatus, assembly GCF_036320965.1. Lineage (NCBI taxonomy): Eukaryota > Metazoa > Arthropoda > Malacostraca > Decapoda > Palinuridae > Panulirus > Panulirus ornatus. The sequence goes on along the minus strand of NC_092225.1, from coordinate 87,946,003 downwards.
ATCAGGGGAGATACAAGAAACAAATATAATAGTCAGTTGATATACAACGAAGAGACGTAGCATATGAAAGCGCACTTCCATATAACACACAACATACATATTTCATTATGTAAGATTACATACTGATAATAAAACAAAATTACTTCATCTCTTTTTATTCACAACATCACTTCATGCTTTCTACAGTAGACTATGTGATAAATTCTGTGATAGGGAAACCAACACTAGACACTTTGTAGCTACGTCATACCGTAATCGTACGACGCATAGCATTGCATCCTAAGATTACAACATGGGGTCAGCAGGTACCAGTACTATATATGGGTTGTGCTTCATAATAGGTGATAAAAACCCAAGGGGGGAAAGGGAGGAACCTCTCCCATCATGTTGAGGGGGCGGCCCGTCCAGCTCACCTGGTTATTCCTTCGTAATACCATCACTGACGAATCCTTGAAAGGTTTTCCAGTATCGTAAGTGTAAATGGCGAACGTTTCTCGTATTGATTCATCAACTTCCATTATTGCAATATTTTGGAGCCCATGGGGAAATGATGGCTCCAGAGACTCACTAAAAGAGAGAGAGAGAGAGAGAGAGAGAGAGAGAGAGAGAGAGAGAACTATTACAACTAAAATGCCCAAAACTAAATGCCTGTCATTGCATAGGAGTAATTACGACGGTACGATAGTGTCCTGACCAAAGGCATGAAGTCACTTCGAACCTGCTAGTTGTCACCATCTTTCTTCCCGGAAGACGAGGCGATATACTGTGCATACGACAATGAAAATAAACAATCTGAGTGACCGAGAGGCCATTCTATTTTTGAACTTTGGAAGATTAAAGAAATGAGTAACAACAACTGGAATGGCCTCTCTTGCTTCCTCAACGTCATGTATAGACGTCACAGCTGTGGGTGACTCTCTACCTGTGTGTGGCGTTGCATTCAACACTGTCCTTACTGGAATGTACATTGCCAAGCCTGTCGAATGTGGAGAATGATCATTATCACTATGTAGAAAGTGGTTATAAAGTATACATAATAAATTAAGATACTTCTAACTCTACGGAAAATCTCAGGACCAGCTGGATTCTCTTTGTATGAAGAGTGAATAATACACTTGAACATCAATCGTGAACATTACCACTACAGAATGAGTACACAAAGATCGAACTCGTGAAGACTCGAGTCATGACGAGAGGAACGGAACTCAGTTAACGAGATCTAATCGGCGAACTCTGAAAAGACTTCGAACTCCGGCGAACTCACGCGGACGAGCCACCATGAGTACAGATCAGCAGTTACGAGTCGGAGAAAGTTGACCGCCGCGGCGATTCTCGGCGTCGTCTACTTTGGATCCAGCAGATCCAGAAGCGTGGGGGATGTAGTGACCGGTTTGCTGAAGGAGGAGGAGGCATGGGACGGGGGCTGCTGGAGGGATGGCTTTTGGACACCTTGGTAGGCCAAGTCGTCGCACTGAGGAGCCAGGGCATCACAGTGGACGTCCTCCCCGTCCAGGAGCTGAGACTGGATCTTGTCCACCATGGGGGCGCTATCCTCCTCCCCAAAAAGCTGAGCCAGGCTCGTCCTGCAGGGAGATACATAGTGGTTAGGGAGATTGGCTTACTGTGGCTGAAGTGGCTAAAACTCCTGATTGTATGTATGCAAGTAATTTGGTAGTTTTTGACAGTTATGAGTTTCGTAGATAGAGTTCAAGCTATAAAGCTAAATGTATTGTGATTTCTAAGTCCTTTACTCTTAAGGAGCCACTCCGACTGTTATATAGACCCACACAGTTCATGATGCAGTCACTGCCACTGTCTCTCTCTGACGATGATGGTCCACTTACAGAGCAAGCTGTTCCATCATGAAGTTGGGTTGCATCGTGTTGCTGCTGGTGACGGTCATGTAGTCACACATGTACCGCTTGACGCACGCATGAGACAACCGATCCACTTGGAAGTTCGACCAGAGCTGGTTGGCCGCGCTGGCTATACTGTGAGTTTCGTCATCCATGTCCTGCAAGGGGAGAGAGAGAGAGAGAGCAGTGTCAAAGGCTCTGTTGAGATGATAGAAGCTGAGGCACGCAAGGTGTTCCTAAGGAAAAATAAAAAGAGGGGCCGAGGCCAAAGATATGTATTTCAGAGGCAAAGAGGGACATAGCAGTACGATCTTTTGTAACTTCAAACAGCAGATTATATTTAGGGTAAGACCACCGCACACACAAGATGTTTTCTAACAATAAAAAGACGCCAGGGTCTAGATTCGTTGTAGGAGGAGTGAGCACAAACCCAAGAATATTTAACAAGAGAGAAACTCTGATCAGGAATATTCGGATAATGAAAAGATGCTTGATTGAAAGGTCTAGCAGTCTAGCGAAGATAGACATAGCTGAACAATACTTCGTGATACCGCTGTATTTTCACCACTAGTTGGCTAGGAGATTAGGGTGAGATGTATCTCCAATATGACCATGAAAGTGAGAGTGCTCATGCAATGCCTCCGACCAACACAAGTATACTGACCCATCCTGAGCGTCCATAACGGTTCTCCGTGGTCTCCAGCCACGAGTAGATGTTACCCATCACATCTGGGAGGTCAGAGAGATCCAGGGCCAGGGAGATGTCCGGCACTTCCCTCTTGCGCGCAGTGGTGCTGGAGAGCAGGCGGTAGATGAGGTACGCCAAGAAGGTGGCGAACGCCAGGCCGGCTAGGAGAACGAAGGGATCGAAACTCTGCATGTAGCCATACCCGCCACCGTACCCGCCGCCTCCGCCGTAACCACCGCCACCACCGGAGTGGCCGTAACCACCCGACTTGTCGAGGGTGTAGCTGCCGAAACCTGCCTGGCGAGACTCGAGCCCCAGCGTCTCGCTGTCCTCCACCGTGTGCGTCGGCAGATCCAAGAGGCCGAACACCTGGTAGATCTCCGAGTCCTTGAATCCGGACGACCTCATAAGCTCCGTGACGAAGTCCAGCTCCGAGATGTGGTTGAAGGCTTGATTGTGCAACACGTGGCCGATCTGTTTTATCAGCGCCATCATGAGGTTGGTGCCAATCTCACGGGTGTTAGAAGACGTCACCGCCTTCAAGATGGGGTAACTGCTGAGCAGATTATCCTGGACGTCTTCCCATTTTTTCGACAGGAAATCGAGGAGGTCCCCGTCGAACGTGTCTCGTATAAGGCTCAGGAGATGCACCTGGTCGCCAAAAGCGATGGCTTTGTCGAATATCGAGAAGCCCATCTTGTCGCCGCTGCCTGCGGGATACATCTGTTCCAGGATTGACTTCATGTTGCCGAATATACTCTTGATCCTCGTCCAGTGCTCCTCGAGAACGTCCTCACGAGCCTCGACCATAGCTATCTGGTTTTCACCACTCTTCCCCAAGATCCCCCTCAGAGTATCGTTCTCGCCAAGACCGTTCATGTCGTTCTCGAACTCGCTGTCTTTCCGAGCGTCCTGTGGCTGCCACATGTCAATATCGGACAGCAAAGGATCATGCGAGTGTGGCATATCATGTGCGTCAGTGTTGTAATAGCCAGGGAAGCCGTCTTGCTGCCCGTCCTTGCTGAAGAGATTCGACATTTCCATGTAAACATTGTCAGAGTTCATGGTCGCTGTTGCCGACAGCCATGTGGTTCCCATGGTCGAGGACGTGGTCGCTGTCATCGACGGGGGGAGCGTGGTATTCGTGGTTGTCGTTGTAGCTGTGGTTTCTGGGAACTTCTTGACAGAGGCCTGTAGCGACTCTCGAAGTCTGTATAGATCTCCAAGCTTAGAACTGCGGGGGGGAAAATATCAGTGATTAATGCAGTTCTTTACTAGTATTAATAATGACTCCTACAGAGAACTTCACAAATGTGTCATTTATTCAGCCACATGGCAGACTGTCTGGTTATTGATACAGTTATTCTGTCTGTCTTACTTTCTCTCAAGAAGTCATTTTTCGATAGATTTAACAACAAACCCTGTCACTTTATTTGCAGAAGACTTTCTGACTCATAAACACCTCATTAAAAGATAAACATTGAATAACCAAATCCGTCCTTGAAATTTAGTGCTTAACTCTACCCAGCGGGCAATAAGCTTACATAATTCAAAGGAAATTCGCAATACTAAGATCACTTTTGCGTAACTGAAGTATTTACCATCTAGGTATCAGTGAAACGGCTAGAAACAAAAACAAAACAAAAAATCTGACACGTATGGACATAGATACGTTCCAGATATCTAAAGATAATCCAGGAACTCAGCATGTGATATAATACGCAAGACCTCAGTAATAAAAGAGTCAATCCACCGTTTCATTGGACGGAAATTACTGCTTCTAACCGAACTAGAAAACGTGGAAAAGCTCCATTAACGATGCTCGCCCCCGAGGCGTGAAAATTAGGTCAGGCGGGGACCTACTTCTGGTATGATGCTGAAGCGCTAATCGAATCGACATGACACCGCATGAAATCACACGACCGTTAAGACTTATGTAAGGTTTGGACGCTCAAGCGTACGCAAACTTGGACGCCGAGAACAGTTCTAAAGTGGCAGAACAGTTCTTCCTCTACTTCATAGAGACGAAACTAAAATAAGAGGAAAACAGAATATAATTCATCAGAACCTCGACCATCTGAAGCATTCTTGTATATCTCGTGACAAAATTATTCTTTTTTTTCAGCAGTTGTACGACTGCCCCTTTGAAAGTCAGGTCAGCGATTTCCGCCAGTGGAAACATTTGAGTGACCTTGCCACCCACCTGAAGAGTCCCGTGAGTGACCTAGTCTTGGGCTGGAGGTCATCCGCTGCAGCTGCCTGTTGCAGGAGCCCCAGTGGGAGGAGTGTCGTTACCGCCACCACCCACAGGAACATACCAGACCTCCTGACGCGGGTCTGGCTGCAGTTTTCTGTGGAAATAGTAATGAGATCAGTATAACCATCTACGCGTGAAGCCAAAGGTTAACGATAGTAACGGAGAATATTCTTATCAACAAATATTGCTGTCCTATCACTCGAAGATCCCACCTCGTTAACATGTAAATGATAAATATGAAACAGACGAAGAAATACAGACATAGAACAAAGAGAAAAAGAAATGTAAGTTAATACATAAGCAGTACAGATCAGTTATCTTCACCTTACATGTAATGAAAGTCTTTGAATGGGTGATGAAAAGACATATTGTGATCAAGAACTGTTGCATTAACGAAGGCGAACATGGAACTGTACCAAGAAAAAGTATTCAATCATATTTATTACATCAATGCAATGAGTTAAATGAAGGTTTGATGGAAAAGAAACACCATTTTTCTTAATTTCGCAGGAGAAACTGACGAAGCAAACCAGAGAAGATCACTGGAGAATGTAGCTAAACATGTAGTATGAAGGGCAAGATGGGAAGGTGGATTAGAGTTTCAAATTAACAGAAAGATTCATAGTGGCAAGTGAAACCATGTTTGAGGAGGGTGTTCCTTACAGGGTACACCACGGCAACCTCAGTTTTCTTTATGTATAACGATATATAAACATCGACAGGGAAGTCCAAGACTAGTCGAGCAAGGAGCCCTATTGATGACACCAGAGTAAACAGTATGTCTGTATGAGAAGCTTATCAAATGGCGATGCAAGAAGACGTAATTGAAATATCCAAATGAACGGAAGTGAACTTGATCAAACTTAACGAAGAAGAACTTGAGCAAATAAATAATGGAAATGATAAGAATACTTCGACATAACCGTTATATAAAGGACCACTGCAGAAAGCGATAAGAAGTGAGACAAATGTAAGAGACTTGGCTGTCAACATAAATGTAACCCTAGAATTCATAGAAATTACTGAGAAGATTGTACCATCGAGTACTGACTGAAAACTATGGATGAAAATGTCTCAACATGCAACACTGAAGACTCATGTGTCGTGTGGTCACCAGCGAAACAAATGAAAACAAAAATTAAAGAGAATTCAGTCGCATTTTACGAGCAAAATCGAAGGGATGAAACATATGAAATACCATGAAAGGCTGAATGATCTGGAACTACATAGATCAAAAGAAGAAGGATAGTCTATGAGTGACACCAAACCTAGAGTAAAAAGGAAAACGTATTGAACCTGACTGAATTCAGCTAAGCACTGAATGTACACATTTATCAAATTCAAAAGACAAAAATATACGAAAGCCCAACCAGGAAGCTGAAGCGGTTATTCAGTATATTCGTAAAGCAGGATATGCGGTGAGTCCTACGCGCTAGCCCTATTCTCATGACAAAGTCTCGTCGCAGTGAGGACTAGGTTCGCTTTCTCGTCCCAGAAACCTTCATTTTCAGACATGTTTGGAGAAATTTCAGAATTCCTTCCCCACTTAAGTTAAACATAAGAGATAAGAGCAATTGCAGGCAGGTAATCTGATCCTGGGTTTCGTATTTGCACGTTAACCAAACTCCATCTTGCTCTGATATCCACTTGAGCAGGAAGAGTCTTAGTGTAGATCACTGTATCTACATACTTCGGACACCTCGCGTGCCTGTTTGAGCAGACGAATGATAATCATCGCTTAAATATAATTCCTCTACCGTCTCTGAAATTATAACAGTACCACGAGGACCTCACTGGGACGTACCTATTGACGTTGAATAAAAAAAAGAAAAACTCGTTGCTGTTCTTATTCAACACGAAAGTTTTCGCTAAACTTTCAACTGCAATGCCATTACGTTACCGAGAGGTCCGCTAATTGTGGCTTCGGGGGGAAAACCTTTCGCCTGGAGACCAGAGGTTTTATTTTCTTTTCTTTTTTTCGTAGATGCCGCTCTGATGAGCAGAGATGACTCGGAAATTTCTACGGGGTTTTCGTTCATTACTATCTCGTCTCTCATCTTTTATCATAAGCTAATGATAGCATTAACAGCTTAGTATGACATGAGGAAAACCTCCGTGACACAAGGTGGAATTAGCGAGGCGAACGTTCGCGTTACATACAGTAATTAGAGTACTGTGACGTATTGCTCTATATATGCTTGTGTCTGTTTCACTTTTTAGGTCATGCTATTGTCACTACGCAACCCCTGACCCTATTAGATGCCAGGTGAGTCAAAAGCATTTACCCGCTTTAGGGGAGGGTGGCCGTTCACACCACCGTGTCTGCTCACGGCAATAGCCCACACATCTGGATCTGTTACCCATTTCCGTGTTTACCAACGGCTACTCGATACCTCCCCAACCCGCGACCTCTCCCAACCTCCAGGAACCATCAGGCTTACTGACGAAGACGATGTGAGCCCTGCAGCAGCTACGGTTGAGCAGACAAGGAGGGTGGTACGGAAAGAGCGTCTGAGAACGGGACATCATACCGATGACGTTATGTGTTTACATTTGTTTTGTTATCCACACGTTAATACGTTTTGAGTCGTGAGCACCTCGATGGCAGTCATCTTCCCTTGGAAGGGGCTTGGGGGGAGGGGCGAATGGCGTCATTGTCAGAAGCCAACTGAAACCGCTGTTGGGAGTACGAACGAGTCCAGCCAAGTTACTGCATTGGTTGAAAGTTCGATTGTGATGGTAACATATGTCATGCGAAAACAGGAAATAAAAGAATGTAATGATTATGACCTAAACACTGAAACTGCAAATTTATGCAATAATGAGGCGGTGTATGTCATAATTATATTGTCATCTCACTAATATTAACTCCTGTCTGTCTAACGGTGCTTTTTTATGATGGAGTGCTTGTAAGTATATTTCCAAATGCATAAAGGCTACAAAAGTGTGAGTTTGTTAAGTTTACTGAGAAAGTTGTATGGAAGCGTAGTGTGAGAGGGCACAGAGCATCAGATTGGGGAGGAACGATGTGATTTCAGAAGTGGTAGAGGATGTGTGGATCAGGTATTTGCTTTAAAGAACAGGTGAAAAATATTTAGACAAACAGATAGATCCGGAGAAATCAAATAAAAGGGTAATTTGTTCATGTGGCGATTGAATCGCATGTTTACCAAATGGCGTCCTAGCTACGTCTCTTCGTTGTATATCACTTGACTGTTATATTTCTCTCTTGTGTCTCCCCTGATGATGTGATTATTACACGAAAGTGCACTTGGGAACTTGTATTTCATTTTCCCCGTGGACTCTTGAGAATATACTTGATCACGCGCAAAATTGTGAGCCTTTTCAATGTGGAGTCCTGCTCGAGGTTACACTGCGAGAGATAAGTCACCTTAGGAGAGGCCGTATCGTTGCGAGTACAGTGCCGTCAATGAAGCAGTCGCCCTAGTTCTTGTTTAACACCTTAATTTGTAGGTGTGTCGGATATGATGCAGGGAGTGTGTGTGTAGTCGAAATCATAAAAGTGTTTGCAGGTCTTCCTCATACGCGTTGATGGCCGTTAAGCCCAACAACATCATTACGTGTGCAGGTGTTTGATGACCATCCGTTCCCTCTGATTCCGCTTGCCTTCTGTGCTCCACTGTATGTTGCCTCATAACTCATACATATATAATTTCTAGTTATGATACATGTGTTGTCTTATCAGAGTCAGTGCCTGCGCTGACAGCTATATATAAAATTCAGGTTGAGCAAATTACGAACGAGGTACAAGGGCCACATAGCAGGGGTCCTAGGGGTCCTAGACTAGGCTGTCAAGCGTGCGCGTTAGTGTGTTCGTGTGTATATATAGATACATACGTATATAAGAGTAAAAACAAAGTGCATATGTACAAGGCTAAGTGACGGGTCAACACGAACGTAAAACCCCTTTCCCCATAACACACAAATAGTAGTATCACAATGAAGCACCATTCTGTGGTTAGGAATTTGTGAATAACATTGAAAATAATGAAACAATCTGAAATTTTGTAACCCTTGATCATTATGCTGTGGTTTTTGGCAAGAGCGTTTTTCATCCAAACGTTACAAACTTAACGTTAAACATTATGTTTAGCTGAAGACTTCCCTTTACCTAATGATAAAATGTGTCTGTCTATCTCTGTGATTTTTCCCCCTTAGCATAATATGTTAATGAAGTCTGATTCACGATGTCAGGCTAAAACACGATATCGTAATAGAAGCATTAAGTATTTTTTTTCATGAAATACAAGTCTTCCGTGATTTCCAAGTACTGAGATGTATTTTACGTTAGAGGACCATATCTCCCTCCACATCAGTGTGTCCTGCACTACCCCACTTTGATGTGACATCGACCAAGTAACACTTGCATATCCTCTTGTGCACCGGTTGGAAGTTGTGAGTCCTTCCTTACTGATCGTTTTGTGTTAAACTGAAAGGTTACGAGTTTGATCTGATCATAAGAGCTCTAGCCGTATGCTCAGTTGACTAAACACCACCACTCCCCCCCCCCCCTTTTTTTTTTCACTGGGACGGATTTATGGATATTAAGGATAAATCATGCCCATCGATGGGTTAGTTGGTCGGTCATTACGTGAGACATCCATTTTGATGTTTGACCGTGAGTACTATATCTGCCAGATGCTGTTAAGAGAGGGGACAGAGGAGCATTGGAAAGTTACATGTATCTATAAGGGTTTAGCTATTTATGGACTACAGAAGACTAGAAATGATCATAAGAGAAACATCAATTATAGATACTTGTAATCGTAAACATGATGGTGATAGCAGAAATAAATATTATACTATTATTTATCATTATTATTATTATTATTATTATTATTATTATTGTTATTATTATTATTATTATCATTATTACTACTACTACTACTATTATTATACAGAATTGATAAAAAAGATAATATTTACTCGTTTAAATACATATATTAATAAATATTTGAAAAACAGAAATCAGTGAGATAATTATGTTATGAGTATTGTCTTAATGTAAGATGTTGAATTAGACATCTGTATTTTAAATATAGCAGGTTCATTTCGTTTTTTTTCGTCTGGGGATGTGGTATATTGAACACAGAGGGTTGCTTACGGCCCGACGAGCGTTGAAAGTAATTTGATCCTTAAGATATATCAAATGAAAAAAAAAAGTAGTAAGTCTTCAGAATATAATGTTGTTCTTATCACACATAATTCGATTGAAATGTCACTTTAAACTTATGTTGGGTCTTGTTAACATGCCGTTTATTTTACTTGAAGGAATATATATATATATATATATATATATATATATATATATATATATATATATATATATATATATATCCTTTTCTGCCTAGATCCCTACAATACCAAGACTTTAAGACTCATGATCACCAGTCCGTAGTAATCAACATAAAAAGAAATATCTGAAATACTGCGCCCGCAGCAAGTAGCTGGACAGGTTGAGTTGGTAACACTGGCTCCCAGTGTACGGTGACCACTGCCTGAGGAACACGGACAGTTAGCACCCCGCCGTGGACAGAGGACTTCCGGGACGAGGATGAAACTAAACAAACCGACTGACATAACAAGCTAGAAATAGAGTGAAAGACAGGCAGATGCTCGCAGGTGTACTGAATGTTATATACACACACACACACGCACATCACACACACACACACACACACACACACACACGAGTCCCTGATATCATTATGAGGTTTCTGCAGCACTCGGGAAGTTGGCCACGTCCGCCGGTGTGGACCACAGATCATGAAGCGTTGTGGTGTTGTGTGCTCGTCTATGGGCATAGAACGCAGGGTAATTAAGTAGTTAGCGCTCGGTGTCTTCTTTATGATAGTTGCATCATGGACATGAAGGATCTTGAGATATGTTGAAACTGATGGGTGATGTCCAGATTGTAAGTGGGTGTGTGAAGGAACAGAGAAGGGGGCCAAATGAGGATATTCCCTCAAAGGCCCAGTCCTCTGTTCTTAACGCTATATATATATATATATATATATATATATATATATATATATATATATATATATATATATATATATATATATCTTTTTCTTTTAAACTATTCGCCATTTCCCGCATTAGCGAGGTAGCATTAAGAACAGAGGAATTGGCCTTTTTTGGAATATCCTCACCTGGCCCCCTCTGTTCCTTTTTTGGAAAATTAAAAAAAAAAATGAGAGGGGAGGATTTCTAGCCCCCCGCTCCCTCCCCTTTTAGTCGCCTTCTACGACACGCAGGGAATACGTGGGAAGTATTCTTAATCCCCTATCCCCAGGGATGATATATATATATATATATATATATATATATATATATATATATATATATATATATATATATATATATATATATATATATAAAGGTGAGTGTGTGTGTAGGCAGACTCCGTCTGCTTGTGGCTTGGCTGCACGTAAAAAGTCACCATCATGGAAGCCGTATGTACGTCAGTCGAGGGAAGGGTATATAAGTCTCGTTAAACAAATGTTCGCTCCAGAGGAGTCCATTATTTCTCTGCCTCTGATTGTAGCGCAGTCGCAACGATGTAAGAGCCCCGTAAACAAGCGCATATGCAGGATGTAGTCAAGAGGGGAGTGGGTCAGTTAAGACCTCACGAAGATAATAGAAAACTCAGAATAAGAACGGGAGGAACTGCAGCTTAAAGTTTATCGATGAAACAAATGAATTTGTTTTTGCCCAGGAAAATTTCGTTATTAGGAAAAAAAATGTCAGTGCCTCAGAATTACTCCTAATAACTTTTGCTTTTGTTACTTTTGTTTCTACCTCAGCTGACCCTCGTATTTTTTTGGTACTGTGTTGTCGTCCTTTGGACCTTCTCTGTTGGTTCTTCGAGTTTCTCACACTGCGATGACCAAACCTATGAAGCATATTGCTCAGTGATTATTCTTTTTATCTATAAACTTAAACGCAGTTGCAATATTCACCAGCCACCAGTTCATCTCTTGTTTATAATCATTTTTTTATGGACGGATCTGGCTACACGTAAGGAGCAACTTGACTCCCAAAGTCCCCTTACAGACAAATTCCCGTAGCATTTTTCCTGATGAATACAATTCACACTGAGGCCCTCTCTCTGTGTCCCATCATTTTTACATTTACGCGGGTTGATATTCATAAGCCATGTATGAAAAACCAACTATGGAGTTTGTCTTGATTCCTTTTTAAGTTGAGCCGATCCATCTAGCTATCTAAATCTCTAACACCCGTTCTCTTCGGGAACTCCCTCAGGTGGCGGCCACGGCAAAAGTCTCCATAACTGGTGAACTCCAGTGCCGCCTCTGAGCCTTTACTGCCTCAACTTAGGCCACTGGCAGAGAGCAAGTCTAGCGTAATGTTTTAAGAGGAGACTCCAAGACGCTTCTACCTAATGCTCCCACAAAATGCGCCTACCAACTATCTCATGTTTTTACCTAATACTCCTGTCTTATGTTCCTACTGACTGTTTCTATCTATCACTCCTACCATTTTTTTTGCCAAAAGGCAGGGCTAGCGCATAGCGCTCACCGCTGGAAAGTCTAGAGTTACAAAGAATGAGATGCGTGAGTACTAAGTGTTGTTAAGTGTCATGCGTGGCAATGCGAGATTATACGTTTGTGGACAGAATGCTAGCCATCCTCCTCGCTAACCTCATGTGATTGCTACTTGTTATTACTATTAGTGGTTTACGGGAAGAGTTTGACACGAGTGTTTCCTCGTCTTCTTAACTTTGTATATGTGCACCAATGTGTACCATATCTTTCCCCCTACAAACACACACACACACACACACACACACACGCCTACCTTAAGTGTGTGTGTGTGTGTTTATGATATTTGTGATTCATTAATTAATTACTTATTACGGAGAGAGGGTTTGTGCACTCGTTAGGCCTCGCCTCTAATCTTTATTTTGTGCCGCCTGTTAAATTACTTCAGTATCACGATGATGGATAAACTCTGACGTATGTGGCTGAAGTCAGCCCGGTTATATAGGTAACAGCTGTGTTGAGGAAGCATTTGCTACGCACCATCCTAGCACACGCATACTCTTGTCATACATTAGGTTCGTCTCCACGATATGTCGGTCTCCCTCTCGTCAAATACTTTGAAAGTGTATATTTGATATATCTTGTCTTAACAAGAAATATCTTAGCACGCCGTCTAGAACAGTGTACCGTGATAGCCTATCAATATATTGCTCATGGTTCTGCATGTCTTGGTGTAACCTACCCTCCGACGCCTCATTCTTCTTCGGGAAAGTTCGACATGTTCGACATAGACTCGACAAGATCGCTCAAGTTGTCTAGAGTAATCACTGGTTATCGACTACCTGCTGTATAACAAGCCAGAATCTATACCGTGTTTTTCTTGTGGTTTAGGCTCCCTGATTCAGGTGTTTTTCTTGTGGTTTAGACTCCCTGATTCAGGTGTTTTTCTTGTGGTTTAGACTCCCTGATTCAGGTGTTTTTCTTGTGGTTTAGATTCTGGTTCAGCAGCCTAGTAGAATCTGAGGTACTGGGCCAAGATGACATAATAGACCGGCGTCTTTTATATGGAGTTTGATACCGTTGGATGGCGAATACTTCTAAAGATTTCCTTTGTTTCTTGTTAGTGTTTTTGCTATATCTTTCATTGAGAATCACAGCGTCATCCGAACCAAAAGCAGGAACGTTCTAGTTTTATGTATTTACATGTGTATGTGGTTAGGTTAGGCCATTCTTCCGTCTGTTTCCTTGCGCTACCTCGCTAACGCGGGAGACAGCGACAAAGTATAATATATAAGATGATATATATATATATATATATATATATATATATATATATATATATATATATATATATATATATATATATATTGATAGAGATGCTCTGTGGAAGGTATTAAGAATATATGGTGTGGGAGGCAATTTGTTAGAAGCAGTGAAAAGTTTTTATCGAGGATGTAAGGCATGTGTACGTGTAGGAAGTGAGGAAAGTAATTGGTTCTCAGTGAATGTAGGTTTGCGGCAGGGATGTGTGATGTCTCCATGGTTGTTTAGTTTGTTTATGGATGGGGTTGTTCGGGAGGTGAATGCAAGAGTTTTGGAGAGAGGGGCAAGTATGAAGTCTGTTGTGGATGAGAGAGCTTGGGAAGTGAGTCAGTTGTTGTTCGCTGATGATACAGCGCTGGTGGCTGATTCATGTGAGAAACTGCAGAAGCTGGTGACTGAGTTTGGTAAAGTGTGTGAAAGAAGAAAGTTAAGAGTAAATGTGAATAAGAGCAAGGTTATTAGGTACAGTAGGGTTGAGGGTCAAGTCAATTGGGAGGTAAGTTTGAATGGAGAAAAACTGGAGGAAGTAAAGTGTTTTAGATATCTGGGAGTGGATCTGGCAGCGGATGGAACCATGGAAGCGGAAGTGAATCATAGGGTGGGGGAGGGGGCGAAAATCCTGGGAGCCTTGAAGAATGTGTGGAAGTCGAGAACATTATCTCGGAAAGCAAAAATGGGTATGTTTGAAGGAATAGTGGTTCCAACAATGTTGTATGGTTGCGAGGCGTGGGCTATGGATAGAGTTGTGCGCAGGAGGGTGGACGTGCTGGAAATGAGATGTTTGAGGACAATGTGTGGTGTGAGGTGGTTTGATCGAGTAAGTAACGTAAGGGTAAGAGAGATGTGTGGAAATAAAAAGAGCGTGGTTGAGAGAGCAGAAGAGGGTGTTTTGAAGTGGTTTGGGCACATGGAGAGAATGAGTGAGGAAAGATTGACCAAGAGGATATATGTGTCGGAGGTGGAGGGAACGAGGAGAAGAGGGAGACCAAATTGGAGGTGGAAAGATGGAGTGAAAAAGATTTGGGTGATCGGGGCCTGAACATGCAGGAGGGTGAAAGGAGGGCAAGGAATAGAGTGAATTGGAGCGATGTGGTATACCGGGGTTGACGTGCTGTCAGTGGATTGAATCAAGGCATGTGAAGCGTCTGGGGTAAACCATGGAAAGCTGTGTAGGTATGTATATTTGCGTGTGTGGACGTATGTATATACATGTGTATGGGGGGGGGGGGGGTTGGGCCATTTCTTTCGTCTGTTTCCTTGCGCTACCTCGCAAACGCGGGAGACAGCGACAAAGTATAATAAAAAAATATAATGAAAATATATTATATATATATATATATATATATATATATATATATATATACAAACTGATGAATGCATGCTCTGTTCTTTTATTTTTTTTTTTTTTTTTTTGATATTTCATAATCATTTTGAAAGTAAGATTTTACATTATGGTACTTGTGAGCAGCCACGGCTAGTTTTTCCCATGTTTTCGCCATTATCTTCACACAGTATTATTCATTTCGTGAGTGGCAGATGTTTTATGGATCATAATGATTATTGCTAATTCAACCTATCCTGGATGGCATATGGCTAGCGTTGTTTATTATATAAGATTGTCAAAGAATTATTGTTATTCATCACATGTACAGAATGACCACCGTTATCCATATATTCACTGTCACATGAGTATCATTATTCACCACATTGTCAGCATGACATGATTGCCGCCCCAGGTGCTCCATCACATGTTCACTGTCACACAAATACCAGCGTCATTCTTGTGTTCGTCCCCGGTGTGAGGAAGTTCCATACCTCCTCCTCTTCGTCAGCACAGCAGACGACACTCCAGCTGCAGTAGACCCCTCCTCCCCCCTGTTAATGAGGGAAGCGGTTCGTTCACTGGCCTTGTCGTTATATACGCAGAGCGTGAGAATATAATTATTTTTCAACGGTTTTTTTTAATCATGAAAAAGATATATTACATTATTAAAACTTCTTATTGAATGACGGGGTTCATGTCCCATTAAATCATCATGAGTCTGGTTCCGTTAAACGTTTATCTACATTACTGCCTCCAATCTCCCCCCAGTGTTTTTGTCTCTGTTCTGGAGGTGGTCGGTGACCTGCAGCCTCAACCAGACAAGAATTACAGTTATCAATATCTTATTGTACACTCGATCATCCATATCTCAGACAATGTTGATTTTATGAGTTATCCTCATGCCTGTACACCTACCTGTAGGGCTGGGTGGGTGTAACTCTCTCTCTCTCTCTCTCTCTCTCTCTCTCTCTCTCTCTCTCTCTCTCTCTCTCTCTCTCTCTCTCTCTCTCTCTCTCTCTCTCTTCTGTTTATTCTTTCTAACAGTCAGCATCTAAACCTTGGCTTTTGACATGAGTCTTCAAGGTCAAGCGAAAGGCCAGTGGTGTCAAGAACGTGGTGAAGATACGTTTGACCTGACCCCGTAAGGATCAGGTGTAACGTAGATGCCTTTTTCGTGGGAGAAGTGAAGATGAGATTGGTGGCGTCTTGCTCCGTAGTGATGGTGACCAATAGTGACGAGGGAGACATGTTGCAATTCGCTCGTTTTTAGTCATTCACAAATACTTTTTGTTCAGTTCTGCTAGTCTCTTGAATAGGTAGGAGTTACTCACCATATGTATTCACAGAATTGAGTAATAGTTATTCAAGTATTGTTCTGATTTTATCCTAGGGTTTACGAATACACTGACGTTGCTTGGACAAAATTCGTGTGAACAGAGACGCTGGACTCACAATTAACATGTGGATGCTCCTATTTATTCTAACAACAACCATGAGTATGAATGATTTGAGGAGGTGTATCTACCTGATCTATCCCATGGAATTTGGGAGACGATTCACTGATAATAAGTGAGGTTTTCAGTACACTCAGCATTCCAATGTTTTCGGAAATGAGAAGGATATCTTTGTGTGTCCTAAAGGGCGTGGTAAACACTAAAAGGATCGACCATCATCGTCCGTCCGTCCGTCGTCGGGTGTGACAATTTAATATCCAACTTACTCTTGGTCGTAACTTGAGAAATTTAGATCAAATACTCATGAAACTTGATACGGTTCTTAACCAGTACCTCAAAAATTGATTGTCATAAGACCCAGAACTGTAGTTTGGATTGTGCATGAGTTATATTCTGTATATAACAAGTGGTTTATCTTGTTTGACGAAAAATGAGATTTTGCAGCTGAAGTTGCTGACACATTTTACAAGACAAGGAGCTATAGAGCTGTTTTCTCTTAATCATTCTGGTCAACAACAGTGAAGTTACACCATCATCAACACTGTTTTCTAAATAGTTCATCCGGCCCATATCTTTTTATCATTTTTCATCACAATAATTAGTCGTTATACTATTTCCAGTATTTGTTCAGAGTAGTTGGATTATTTCCATAAATCAGCTACCAGGTTTTGACAAAATTATGTTGAGACCGCGTGAATTTTATCCCCAGGACCATAAGAATTAAGCCCATCAACATTAGAAGGCTTCCAGATGGCTGTAATGAAGGAACATAGAGTAGCCGACATGCACAGGTATTGAAGAAGCACAAATGACGATAAACTGTAGCAGATGTGTCTGTCGGATGAACATATCCGTGTCATGCATCAGTAAAAGCCAACACCCGTCGCTATTATGGTAACCCATGAAACCCAGGCGAAAATCTGCCGCGCAAGATAACGGTTCCTCGATGGCTGACGTCAAGCTGTAACAGCAGCTGCGTTTGAAGGCAAATTCACGATAACTATTTGTTCACATGACACTTACCACACGTAAGATGGGTTCTCGTGATACACTCACTCATTTACTTATCTTTTTTGTTTTTGTTTGTCTGTGTATCATTTACCACTATCATGGGATTCCTACTTCAATTTAACAAGAAGATAAGCAATTTGTCCTTGTATCTCTTAAAGAAAAAAGTAAATGAGAATATATATATATATATATATATATATATATATATATATATATATATATATATATATATATATATATATATATATATCGCATCGACAAACTTTTCATCGAGGATAAAGACAAACGAAGAAATGTTAGAAAAGTGGTAGGGCAGAGCTATACATAAAGCTAGGCTAGTATTTTCCATGGACATTTAAAGTATTTGTAGACTAGAATATTTGTCAATACTCTCGTAAAAGCAACAGACATACAATTTGATTCATTAGTCCTTAAAAGACTATCAGATGTATGATGATAGTGAGACATCGTATAAGAAGTGTATGACCTCTCAGGGACATAACTGGGTAATGGTAAGTGCGGGGGGTAATTACGAACTCGCCAATATAATGATGGATAACTCAGAACAAGAGTAATATACGTGAACTCATTTTATCTTAGAGAACTTGGAGCTTTTTCAGTTATTTGGACATTAAATCAAAACTCTATCAATCTTGATGCTCATAAGATGGAATATTGTTGTGGTACACCTAAGAGTTTATGACACCGGCAACCATTTTTAATAAAAATGAATTAGGATATTTGGTAACTCAAAATAACGAAGAAGTTTTGTTCAACAAAATAGAGTAATATGCTTTTTCAAACAGAAAAACAAACTATTAGTCAAAATATTCTTTTAGAGAGGTAGTGAACCGACATTCTTTTTTCCATATGTATATATACATATGCTTTTCTTTCCCAGGGACTGAGAAGGTTGGAACCATTATAAGAATATATGAATCATTATGATTGTTATTGAATACCGTATAGCTCAAGGGGTCGATCGCCTCCGTAGCCCCTTAACTTCCTTAGGAAGGAATCTGCCTCTTATATGGATATAGTCGTTATTAGCAGGTATATACACGTTCTAACTAGCCAGTTCTCAGCAGACTAGGGATTGTTTTAACCCAACAACTACATTAGGTAATGGGGTGTAACGTCTCGCAAGTAAATCAAGAAAACTGTTAGTATACCGTAACGTATTAACAAGCCTAGTAATCTTTACAATACATCCAGTCCCTACAGTAACACGACACTACACCAATAGTCGCAATCAATTTACTAGTATATAAAGACTGTACACTAACAATTCCAGATATTCTAGAATTACCAGTCATTTTACTAACATATCCTGTAAGTACAACCAATGCACCAACAAACTCTGTCAGTACACTGAAACTAAGAGTCACTACACTAACAGATACAATTAGTACAGTGTCTACCAGTCATTCCACTAACAGACCCAGTCACACTGTCAGTCACTTCAGATACCGGTCCAGTCAGCATGCTAATATTTACCAGTCATTTACACTAATCCTGTCTTTACAATAACAGATAGTGTCAGTCAATGAAAACAACTCAGCATTTCGCTAATGTGTATATGCATGCAGTCAGCAGTCTAATGCTACTAGGGCACTTCACCAGCAGATCCGTCGTCCAGCAGCCTAGCTACACTGCCGACGGTTGGTGTGAGGCTATTGACAGCCTGCAGGACTGGGACACCGGGCTGCCGGGCGGGCGTAACGGCTCGACCGCGGCCACTACACGGGCACCAGCTGGTTGTTTGTTGTCAAGAGGTGTTACGCCTCACTCTCCAGATATGGGGGGAAATAATTCGTCCAAAGGTGTTGCAAACCACATAATTGATCCCCTCCCCACCTACCTACACTGGCCTACTGTGTCGCCGCTCTCAGCTACTCTTGCTAATGAGTACAGAAAAGCCTGTCTCGCCCTCTCTACGATAATACCATCTAGAGATATGTCCATTCAGTCTCATCCTGGACCATTCCATTATTCCGTCTCCCTTCTACTGACTTATAGCCTCCCTCATCTACCCACTAGCTACAGACCTCCAGCTGAATTTCGCGACCCTATAGGGTTTTTATAAAGATCAGTATCAACTTTGCACTTCCTCCACCTCCTTCTCATAACCTGCTAAACCCACTCCACATTTAAATCTCCCTTTGCATCTCGCTAATAGTGCCTTTATGTTCTCGCTACAGCCGCCCCTACAGTTTACATTCTTCCCTCAGCCCCACTTCGATTACCGACTCACTTTAAACAGCCCCTTAGTATCTCTACAACCCCCCTTTATGCAATCTCGCTGCAGAATCCTCTATATGGTCACGCTGTTGTTCATCCGCTACAATACCACTACAGCTCCCGTCTAGTCTGGCTGTAGTCCTCCATCACTCTTAACAACAGCTGCCATTGGTGAGGGGATCATATGAGGCAGCTGGTGTGGTACACGGTAGAGGAAGGTAACGCCGAGCAAAGTATAAATGACGACTGTAGTCCCGCACTGTGGTTACTGTACGGTATCAAGACGGAGTTTGGAGAGATTAAAGACGATCACGGAAGAGTGAGTACACCATACGTTGTACTTTTGATGGCCCATTCCCCGAAGTAGCAGGACCATTTTGTCGAAACTCTGTGTTCCAGTTGAAGAATTCCTTACACGATTTTTGAATGGTGGGAGAATGTCAGCTGGGGGGAAAAACGCACACTTTCGATATGAAGGAAGCCTACAGTTCATGAAAGTGTCTGAGGCACGTAGTATACCGAATGTAAGTCTCGTACATCAGTGTATACCACACTCATGGCTCAGGTACCAAACCTTCCCCAGGTACTGTTTGAGGGTGGCCATGATGGGTCACTGTTGATTCAAACTAACTCTTTTACACATGACGCTGCTGGTTCTGTAGCAGCAATGCCGACCTGCTATTAACCTTGCACGATGGTTTACTTACTCCTTTTCATGGGGGATAAACTTGAGATACAATTATCGTGCTACACAACGCAAGTTCTTGTACTGGACATTATAAGGCGCCATACTCTTAGGACAACGGTATTGTTCTCAGATGGGTTGTTGCACGACGTTTTCATATAACCAAACGTTGACGCAGATGTGCACAAGATCTAAAGGCAGTCACAGTACACATGGGTTTAAGTCCTTATGTTCAAGATTTATGAAGTCGAACTCGAAAGGTTAAGTCGTATTCGGTGGTTTAAATCTCTGTACTCCAAGAGATGATGATGTAGTCAAGAGATTGAGTAGTCGTATTCAACGGCTTTTTGTCGTACTGGTCGGGTTCTAACGAGGCTTTTTGTGATAGTGGTAGAGAACAGAAATCCATAGATTAATGTGCAGTAGAACGACATACAGACTTTTCATATACCTAAAGAGGCGCAAATAATGTCAGTCGTGAATATGAAGCAAAATGTTTATCAAGTCAACGTACATATGATACTGCACTTAACTACTCTAAATTGATGAGTTTAAAGGTTTGTCCTCGAGTTATATCCATAAATGAGTGAAATCAGACGAATCTACCCTTCAGTAACTCATTAGTTGGAGATTATCAAAGGCTTAAAAATTTGGAATACCTGTAGTAGATCAACTCTTAACCCTCTCTTTTCTAAGCTAAATAAATTCATTTCGTTGAGTCGACTTTTATAGGATTTGTTTCTCACCTTCTTAGCTCGCCTTTGTACTCTTTCCATTCTATTTCTTTCCCCAATTACGGTGACGAAAACTGAACACATATTCAAGATGGGGATGCACCAGTGAGTTGTAAAGAGTGAGTATGCTTTTCCTGCCCTTGTCAGCCCTTGTCACAGCTTATTTGGCTTTACCTCACCAAAGATTATAACACCCAAACCCTTTTCATCGCCTACCTTTTGTAACCGAACAGAATTCACAGTGTTAACATTCATTTACCACCTGTGAGCCCAGTCCATTAGTTTGTCGTAGTCAATTTGAAGTTGCAGAAATTCAATTTCTGTTGTAGTTTATTTACCAACTTAGTATCGTCGACCCATTTCGTTTGTTGACAATACAGCCCATTACAAGTATCATTAATTATATATATATATATATATATATATATATATATATATATATATATATATATATATATATATATATATTGGAAACAGAACCGGCCCCAAAATTGATTCGTGAGGCACCCCACTTGTTACGTCTGACCATTCTGAGGCTTGACCATAATCATTACTGTTTACGGCCAGTCTGCTCATTTCCTAACCATCAAAGTACATCATCATCTATAACCATGTGATATTACTTTTGTCAGTAACCTTTGACGTGGTACTTTATCGAGTGTTATTCGAAATTTTAAACATATGGTACCAGCTGCTTTACTTTCATCTCACAAGTCGAATATCATAAAAGAAATCAAGCGGATTTGTCAGACGAACGAATTCATGGAAAGCCATGCTGAGGATGGTTTATTAAGTGATAGTTTTCTAAATGGTTTACTGTCCCGACTAATGGTGTCCATTATGCTACCATCTACGGACGTTAAGCCAATTGAATGATAATACTGAAGCAGAGATGTATTACCGTTTTGAATATCGTTGTTACAATGGCAACTTTCCATTCCTATGGAGCATTTCCCTATGTGACTTACTGCTATAGTCGTCCTAGGTTAAATAGTCATGTTCAAAGGTTAATATGGTTGTACTTACAAGATTATACTGTCACGTTCAAGGGGTTTTATTCTATAAGGTTAAAAGTGTTGATTTGTCCAACTCCAGGACAAGTGACATTCACTAAGGTGTGTCGTATACACGGGAGGACAAGTCTTTGGCCATTTAGACAATAGAAGTATACTGTTTATGAATTAATTTCTCGACCAAGAGAATGTTACCAAATGAACACAACCGTCAGTGTACTTTTTTTGATACTGAATTTGAACATTTTCTTGGAAACATCAGTGTCCAAGTGGCTTGTGAAGAGAGTAAACTCCCTTTGGTGTGGGAACGTGGATGACAGCCATAACAGACACAGCAGCTGGGGTATATAAAAGTGTCTGTGAATATCATGAGATGAAATAATATGTATCTGGATCAGATAATGATATGAGTCAGAAACAGAAATACTGAAACTAGTGATTCCGTATTTCTTTTTTAATTACGGAAAAAAATGGTGACTTACTTCTTTTCTTAGTTGTGTTGACCATCGTGACGGGTTTGCATGCACGGCTCGCGAGACCAGACAAGGAGAAATATAAACTCTTGCTTATCTGAAAATCCGTTTGCAACAGAATCGTTCAGTTCACTCCAGCAGTATCAAATCACCAGTAAAAGTACGACGTCCTCCAGCAACAACAACTAATACCCAATGACAATATCCCTCGCGGAGACGAGCACCACACAAGCGCGCCGCACCGGCTGTTCCACCCTCACAGCCCGCCAGAGTCTAAACTGATTCTGCCGCGCGCCCCGCCGTCGTCACCAGGAGACTGCCGCCACCTCCGCTCACCACGGACGCTGACCACACGAACTCCATCCATTCCCCTCGAGCAGCCTCCGAGCACCGTCGTCCTCTCATAGGCCACGGATATCGCTCGCAATTGTCAACGCTGCCGTGCTGATGTCGGTCGTCACTTGCAGGGGTGTTGTAGGTTGAACTCAAGAGCGATGATTACGGGGTTTGCAGCACATGCTCACTCTTCCTCTTCCCTCCTTGTTGGGGGATATGTGACGCCGGCTGGGAGGCGTCATGCGGACTACATGGAAGATTTGCTGACTAACGGAGAGTTATTATGAGGGTATTTTATTTTTTAACGTTAGGTCTTATGTTCTTTGCAGCTTAGGGTAAAAAGTAGCTGAGATCTGTATGAAACAGTTTTCGCCGCCTGGATCACATTTCTGACATAGTCTGTGACAGAAAAAATGAGGTTACGTGTCTGCTAGGACTTATGTTATCATGACGCTCATCAGGTCCCGCCCATAAGATTCGAGGTTTCGTTCGTGTGGATTATTTCATGATTTTCTGCAGTGAGATTTTGCCTGGTGGCTCATGTGCCATCGCGCTCTCACGTTCAACACCCACCCCTCCCTCCTACTCATCTCATTTTGGAGCGTAATGATATACTTTTTTGAATGTTAGCTGAGGTGGTACTGGCAACTGAGGCCCTATTCAACGTCATTTCATTAACGCTGGAAGGAGGTAAATAAAGTGCGTAAGACAAGGGAGCAAATGGGAACTTCAGTGAAGGGCGCAAATGGGGAGGTGATAACAAGTAGTGGTGATGTGAGAAGGAGATGGAGTGAGTATTTTGAAGGTTTGTTGAATGTGTTTGATGATAGAGTGGCAGATATAGGGTGTTTTGGTCGAGGTGGTGTGCAAAGTGAGAGGGTTAGGGAAAATGATTTGGTAAACAGAGAAGAGGTAGTAAAAGCTTTGCGGAAGACGAAAGCCGGCAAGGCAGCGGGTTTGGATGGTATTGCAGTGGAATTTATTAAAAAAAAGGGGGGTGACTGTATTGTTGACTGGTTGGTAAGGTTATTTAATGTATGTATGACTCATGGTGAGGTGCCTGAGGATTGGCGGAATGCGTGCATGGTGCCATTGTACAAAGGCAAAGGGGATAAGAGTGAGTGCTCAAATTACAGAGGTATAAGTTTGTTGAGTATTCCTGGTAAATTATATGGGAGGGTATTGATTGAGAGGGTGAAGGCATGTACAGAGCATCAGATTGGGGAAGAGCAGTGTGGTTTCAGAAGTGGTAGAGGATGTGTGGATCAGGTGTTTGCTTTGAAGAATGTATGTGAGAAATACTTAGAAAAGCAAATGGATTTGTATGTAGCATTTATGGATCTGGAGAAGGCATATGATAGAGTTGATAGAGATGCTCTGTGGAAGGTATTAAGAATATATGGTGTGGGAGGAAAGTTGTTAGAAGCAGTGAAAAGTTTTTATCGAGGATGTAAGGCATGTGTACGTGTAGGAAGATAGGAAAGTGATTGGTTCTCAGTGAATGTAGGTTTGCGGCAGGGGTGTGTGATGTCTCCATGGTTGTTTAATTTGTTAATGGATGGGGTTGTTAGGGAGGTGAATGCAAGAGTTTTGGAAAGAGGGGCAAGTATGAAGTCTGTTGGGGATGAGAGAGCTTGGGAAGTGAGTCAGTTGTTGTTCGCTGATGATACAGCGCTGGTGGCTGATTCATGTGAGAAACTGCAGAAGCTGGTGACTGAGTTTGGTAAAGTGTGTGAAAGAAGAAAGTTAAGAGTAAATGTGAATAAGAGCAAGGTTATTAGGTACAGTAGGGTTGAGGGTCAAGTCAATTGGGAGGTGAGTTTGAATGGAGAAAAACTGGAGGAAGTAAAGTGTTTTAGATATCTGGGAGTGGATCTGGCAGCGGATGGAACCATGGAAGCGGAAGTGGATATATATATATATATATATATATATATATATATATATATATATATATATATATATATATATATATATATATATATGTGTGTGTTCCTATGAGTCCACGGGGGAAATGAAAATGGACTCAGGAATATCTTGATCAGGCGCAAAATTGTGATCCTTTCCAATATATATATATATATATATATATATATATATATATATATATATATATATATATATTATATATCCCTGGGGATAGGGGAGAAAGAATACTTCCCACGTATTCCCTGCGTGTCGTAGAAGGCGACTAAAAGGGGAGGGAGCGGGGGGGCTGGAAATCCTCCCCTCTTGTTTGTTTTTTTAATTTTCCAAAAGAAGGAACAGAGAAGGGGGCCAGGTGAGGATATTCCCTCAGAGGCCCAGTCCTCTGTTCTTAATGCTACCTTGCTAACGCGGGAAATGGCGAATAGTTTGAAAGAATATATATATATATATATATATATATATATATATATATATATATATATATATATATACCCTAGCCTGAGCCAGGTACCCAATTGATCGAACAACACCTAGGGGTGGGGTGAACAACTGGGCTGACCCATTGTTACATCTAGGAATCGAACCTATGCGCTCGACCCTGGCCGGCCCTTGAATGAGTCACGTTAGAAACTGTAACCGGTACACTACGAAAGTCCCCATGGAACTAATATTGATTTACCGGGAGGGAGTCCTACATTCGTGGAGCCCCTGTCTACTGAACGTCCTCCTCTGTCATAAAAAAAAAAAAATCCAATAAAGTGCGTGTGTCTGTCTGTCTGCGTCAGTGACACTACGTGTGTCAGTATTTTTACGTGTAGGTATATGTATGATTTTTTCCTTTGTAGTCATGTGTGCATGTGTGTGTGTGTGTGTGTGTGTGTGTATAAATATACACCCAAGCGTGGATCGCTTCCAAAGTCTTCGTCACACTTTGCTCGTGGGGTGTAAGTGGCCAGACAAACTACCCGCTGTTTCAACAAGTACAAAGGCGAAGCAAGAAAAGCTTTGGTGTGGATCCACCAGCCAGTTCCCGGTAATGCCATACTACCATATTCATGTCTTCCAACTCTGCTAATATACAAGAAATATCAATGACGCCCGTACGATTTTTGTGATGTATCGTGGCAAGAAATAAACTCTAAAAATCATTGTTTCATCTACTGTTGATTAAGAGATCAGATATTCTCGTGGATTATGAATGAATCTCTTGAGCGTCCGTGTGTGTAGTGTATGATGATGGAGAGGCGGAGAGAGAGAGAGAGAGAGAGAGAGAGAGAGAGAGAGAGAGAGAGAGCCTTACTGCGGATAGATTTTCAGATAATGGCAGGGCTAGCTCGTAGCGTTTACCGGATGTATTTCTCAAAGAGATAGAGAGAGTAAGAGTGAGGGTTTATAGCTGTAGTTTCGGCAAATTCTTGTTCTTTACATTCGACTCATCCAAGAAACTTTGTTTCATTCACATACTCTTATCTTGCTGCAAGATACCACTTGCTAGGCCCGTGGCATTAACGTTTTCTGCCTTAGTTTCATTACCGCTGACCCTCAGACTCGGTTCCTTACCCGGAATACACGTTTCCGACCATTCGGTTACCGTCATACCCAAAGGTCGTTACGTCGTACTCAAAGGCCATAATATCATGTTCAAGAG
Source organism: Panulirus ornatus (assembly GCF_036320965.1). Taxonomy (NCBI): domain Eukaryota; kingdom Metazoa; phylum Arthropoda; class Malacostraca; order Decapoda; family Palinuridae; genus Panulirus; species Panulirus ornatus. The sequence goes on along the minus strand of NC_092225.1, from coordinate 87,919,505 downwards.
TCGTACTCTTCATGGTCGAGTCGTATCCTTCATGGTCAAGAGTTGTGTGCTCAAATTCAAAGTGGTGTAGGGTTTACCGTGGTTGACCGTGAGGCATCCACGGATCGCCACAGGTCGATCGCTTAGTCTTGGTTGCGGCAATCGGTCCACAGTCAATCCAGCTTTACATCCTTCCGTAGGGTTAAGTCGACATACTGGGTACCTAGCGATAGACTGGGGTACCTAACACTAATTTCCCGTGCCGTCTTAGCTGATATAAAAGAGATAACTTCGTCGTATACCCGTTGGTCGTCTGTTATCTGTTGGTAGCGTAAGTATAGGGCCATAGATACCATTTTACGTTAAGTGATACATGCACAGGACCATGAAGTTGATTTTAGTTATCTAACAAAGATTTTTATCTAGCAGGAGGAATATTCGTAAATGTAAAGGAACTTTATAGCACTTGATAATACCTTCTGGCAACGGTGTAAACTTTTGCACGACAGAAAAGTTTTCGGAAACCGGAAGATACTTTTTGGGAAACGGTCTGTCACAGTATAAGGCTTTTAAACGCAAGAAAAAAAATTTGGCGTCTCAGGAAATTTTTTTGCCTCTAGAAGATACTCTCACCTTTGAAGATTTTTTTTACCTAATAATTTTGAAAATTGAGGGGCCTAAAGTTACTTTATTTTTTAGTCTGTATCGCGTCTAGGACTACATTATGAAGCTTCCTGGTACATCTACAAGAATTTAGAACACCTTTCGTAAAATTACTTGTGACATTTAAGCGCGGTGTGTATTTGCATTCGGAGACATTCTTTTTAATACAATATGATTTAAACTTTCTGAAGTTTATTCTTTTGCATATGTAGATACTGCTTGGCACATGGAAATATTCTCCTGGTTCAAATTAATTCGAAAGGTAGATTTAACAGCTATTGTGAGTGATATATGATGAAACCATTATTCATTAGTTATTTTGATGAAGTATCGTATCTTTTTTTTTTTTTTCCTCAAGTATGTATTAGACATGCATGCAGAACTAAGTTATTCATCTAACAGAAAATGACGTGAACTAGAAAGGTAAACATTACTGACCAAATTTGGTATGTCTCCTTCCATATATATATATATATATATATATATATATATATATATATATATATATATATATATATATATATATATGGATAATATATATATATATATATATATATATATATATATATATATATATATATATATATATATATATATATATTATCCCTGGGGATAGGGGAGAAAGAATACTTCCCACGTATTCCCTGCGTGTCGTAGAAGGCGACTAAAAGGGGAGGGAGCGGGGGGCTGGAAATCCTCCCCTCTCAATTTTTTTTTAATTTTCCAAAAGAAGGAACAGAGAAGGGGGCCAGGTGAGGATATTCCCTCAATGGCCCAGTCCTCTGTTCTTAACGTTACCTCGCTAACGCGGGAAATGGCGAATAGTTTGAAAAAAAAAAAAAAAAAAAAAAAAAATATATATATATATATATATATATATATATATATATATATATATATATATATATATATATATATATATATATATATATATATACCTTAGATATTCAATCTGTGTACTCATCAAGATCAGTTGAGAGGATATAACAATACACGGGTGTTTCATCAACATTGGTTGAGAGAACATGAATCATTAGGAAAGATATTAAAATTTGGTAACTGCGGATAGTGGCGCAGATAAGGATACAGACTGTATATAAGGATACAGACTGTGTATAAGATACAGACTGTATATAAGGATACAGACTGTATATAAGGATACAGACTGTATATAAGGATACAGACTGTATATAAGGATACAGACTGTATATAAGGATACAGACTGTGTATAAGATACAGACTGTATATAAGGATACAGACTGTATATAAGGATACAGACTGTATATAAGGATACAGACTGTATATAAGGATACAGACTGTATATAAGGATACAGACTGTATATAAGGATACAGACTGTATATAAGGATACAGACTGTATATAAGGATACAGACTGTATATAAGGATACAGACTGTATATAAGGATACAGACTGTATATAAGGATACAGACTGTATATAAGGATACAGACTGTGTATAAGATACAGACTGTATATAAGGATACAGACTGTATATAAGGATACAGACTGTATATAAGGATACAGACTGTATATAAGGATACAGACTGTATATAAGGATACAGACTGTATATAAGGATACAGACTGTGTATAAGGATACAGACTGTATATAAGGATACAGACTGTGTATAAGGATACAGACTGTGTATAAGATACAGACTGTATATAAGGATACAGACTGTATATAAGGATACAGACTGTATATAAGGATACAGACTGTGTATAAGGATACAGACTGTATATAAGGATACAGACTGTGTATAAGGATACAGACTGTGTATAAGGATACAGACTGTGTATAAGGATACAGACTGTATATAAGGATACAGACTGTGTATAAGATACAGACTGTATATAAGGATACAGACTGTATATAAGGATACAGACTGTATATAAGGATACAGACTGTATATAAGGATACAGACTGTGTATAAGGATACAGACTGTGTATAAGGACCAAAGAATGGGACTCTAAAGTTGAGATCCATTGGAAGTTAGTGTTAATATCAGGAAAGTTAAAAAAGAATCGTCACAAATTTATCATGAGCATCGTGTAGGGGATGTGTATGTGTGTGTGTGTGCAAAAAAAGTTAATTTATTGTGCACTCGTTCCCATCCTGCGGGCAATGGCGCAGTTGAGGAAACAGTGTGTGAAAAAGGTCCAGGGACTGCAACTTAATGACTGAAGTCGTCCATAGGAAGCTACAATGTTAAGAAATATATCAATATTGATTGAGTAGTACTGAATGAATGATACAGCAGTTTACATGGTAAGTAAAGTGTTTACAAACACTGAACAATTATCATTGGATTGTATAGCACGATGTATAACAAGTGAACTGTTTATTCAATACGCAGAGATAAGATAGTAGAACCTTAGGGAGTCGGTGTTCTCTCTCTCTCTCTCTCTCTCTCTCTCTCTCTCTCTCTCTCTCTCTCTCTCTCTCTCTCTCTCTCTCTCTCTCTCATGGCAAAATCTTAACGTAGGGGACTGCTCGTAAGTAGGTAGGTCATCTGACATGCTGCTGCAGCATCAGCATCATGTCGATGATAACTACGAAGAATACTTAAAGACAAGTACGGTACAGAGAAGTACACACACTGCAGGACTCACAGAGGGGTGTTATGTAAGGTTGATCTGCCTGAAATAGAAAACGAGTCCAGAGAGCCACTGAGGGGTAACGAAAATATAGAGCGATTGCACACCATGATGATTATCAACGGTGTTTGTAAATGTCTACGATTTAGGGATATTTTGATGAATAAGAAATTATCTAGAGAAAATTTCCACTGGAAATCATTGACTCAGGAAAACTAAAGTATCTGCCCAAAAAGAATATATATTAACAAAAAAAAATAATCAGGCAATTCAAATAAGAAATAACTGTCGGACTCAAACCATCTGTCACCTGTTGTAAACACACAAACAAACCAAGAGATTTTAGCTGATACTTTGGTATTTCAAAGTGGTAAAGATAGAAAAGATAATTTATTGGTGAAGTGATAAATGGAAATGGCAAAGATGATAAAGAATATCTGCGAGCATTAGAATTACGAATGATACAGAAAGGAAAACGTTATGTAGGATAGGAATATCATGCTAAAACTATCGTACTGGGAAGAACTAACAGAAACTGAGCTTGCTTGCCCGAGTGATACATTGATTGATTCAAGAGTAATCGTTCGCAAAGACAGATGAGCATCGTAACTGCTGATTTGTTACGTCTTTCCCGATGGCTATGACCTACTAGTAACGCCATTTAAAAGATTGAGTCAATCATTCCAGAAATCGTAATACTTTACCTCGTCTTCATTTTCCTTTTCATTAACCCCTTTATATTTCACTGAAGGCTCGGTCTTGATGTGGACTTGTGTCCGTGACTGGAGCCTCCAACATTAGAAAATATACATAAAGAACTACTTGATTAACAATGATGGATTACATAGAACGATAGCTTCCATTCCAGCAAGGTATCAGAAAGTTAGAACAAGGATTAATACAACTCTTTTGTGGTGTAATCTATTTTGATCATTACCGTCACATCTTGAATGAGTTTTCTGGATAACACTATATTCCCCTCCAGTTTGTCTTCACACTATTGTTTACGAGAGGTACTGGGAGTGTTGCTCCTACACTTCATCCTCTTTGGACAAATCAACACAAGAAATTGTACGTTGAAAAATGCAGTAAAAATCCTTAGAATTGTTTCTTGTGAGCTGAGACGCCACGTGCATCTGAATGCGCTAACCAAGGTTATCTTAAATGCTATATATATATTTCATCGATCAGCCCCTAAAGAAGGACGAACAGATGAATTGACTGTGGACCGACTGGCGCAACCAGGCTTCGAACAAATGCGCTAAACAATGCTAACCCTCCTACCGCCGAGGATGTTTGTTTTAATGGTGTTTTCTTTATCTCAGACCAGCTATCACGAGCTGCCTCGATACAGACCTAACCAACTTGGCTGTGTCTCACACCAGCTGAAGCTAAGAGCCGCCCAGATGATAATTCATGGTTATGTTTATGGAGTGTTAGACACTTTATCGTATCTATGTTCAGTAAAGTATACAAGTGGTATTTATATGTTAAGTAAAGTTATGTAAGTGGTATTTATGTAAGTGTAAAGTATCCTAGTGTGTTAAATTGACATCTTAGATGTAAGATGGTCCACAGTGTTGAAGATGGACAATTTGATCTTCCCTTCTCCCAGCGACCTGTGACCTTCTGTGTGACCCCCAGATGCTTTGATACAACATACAAATGATATATTTGATATTCCTATAAAGCATTCTTGATTTATTTCTATTAAACCACACTACTGTATTCTGCAGGACTTAAAAGAATTTCTCCACTTTGCTAATATTATCCTGTTAAGTGTTGCGTGTGTAACTCGTTGCTGGTGGGAGAGACGGTGGCTGGGGAACGCTGCCAGTAACCATGACTCCACACACACACACACTCAGGTGAGCGTCAACATGACAATCAGCAGAGGACCGATAACAACCCCCGATAAAACGGAGTTCTCTGTGAATTCGTCCGATAAAGTTCATGATTGTCGACTACCAACGGTTAAGTCAATGTTTATGATACAGGACTTGTTTCTCCCAGGATGGCTTAACCTGAGGCATCCGATTCCTTCTTTTTTTACGAGGATAGGGACAAAGGTCGATGTCTAACCCCCCCCCTCCCACCTTGTTTTTATCGCCACGTATTTTTGGTCTAAGTGAATCCTAGAAATAAGTTTCTTGTAATCAATTTAATTCTGTTCGAATTTTTCTTGTTTTTTTTTTTATGTTGCAGGTGAATTATTACGATTACGATGAAGCAGGTAACAGGACAGAAGGAGGAAGTAGAGTGGGTCTGACTTGGCGCACACACACATACGTTCAGATCCGATGAGACGCCGAGACTTGGGATCTCGAGAGAGAAATTAATGCTGGACACACACACACACACACACACACACACACACACACACAGAAGGTCATCGTAAACCTGGCGTGTTGGACCCACACAGGGTGGTTCCTCGCCTACTCTAGTACAGTAGAGTGGATCACCACCTACGACATACATTGGAAGTTGACCCTTTGAGCATGACGATACAACCCGGAGATAGGATAACCAGGCTGGCCTTTGATTAGACCCTCCAAGGTAAGGTAAGGGTCAGGGTCAAAGCACGTGTCATCATTCTCAAGAGTCGTCCCGTCCAGCTGTAAAGATAAAGATAAAAAAAAAAGTATCTCAGATAAAAGAACATGTTCCAGTCATTACGTTTCGAGATGATCAATCCTACAAGACAGCATGTTTGAGGAATACATTCCTTCCTTCCTCGCCAACGATTTGCTCTGCCTCCTATCACCAGCACCAACACGTACGCACGACTCTAACGGCCAAACTTGTTTCGCTACGACGAACTAACGAGCACCCTTGTTTACATTACCAGCGCCATCATGGCAGAGACGGGAGATCCGGTCTTTACCAGGTGCCCTGCAAGACGGAGGGAGAGAAAAAAGACATCATGGCTATCTCTCCGTGTTGGTATGACTACCAGATTAAACATGTTGATGATTTGAGATTAAGAAATAAAAACTTTTTTTTTCTTGCTATTTTTCCGTGGAGCAACTTATCTGATCTAGTTGGCAACCCATGAAACTAGTAGAAATGTCAAGAGAGAGTCGCATTGTCTTAACTATTATGTTTCTTGAACAGCGAGGTTAACCTAACCTATTTGCCTATTCTCCTAGATTAATAAAGAGAATAATTATCTTTAATGAACAACGACTTTATTGTAAACAATAACGCCTTAACTGGTAACAATGTAGGTGTGGTACCAGCCCCAGACTGAAGCCTCGAGGGAAATCTCCTGCGCCTATTCAGTCCTCCAAACAGATGCAACACACATACACAACACAAGTAACTTTTAACTAGTTCCTTCCGGGAAGATCGTTTCACACTAGTGACCAAGAATTTCCCTCACTAAACCTACCCGCCGTCGTCCTTGAGAACCAACAAAATACTGAACAAAACCAGTTAAGAACCGTCAGATCAGTGCGCATCTAGAACCAACAACACTTGTCTAAAGTCGTTCATATCTAGTCTCTTCATCTATGTAGCGCTGGTTTGAACCTATACATTGTCTCTATGTAAACCATTGAAACTCCAAAGTACTCGCTAGACCCGTTGCTCCTCGCCAATAACCTCTGAAAACCGTTGTCCCATAAATAAAAATACAGTAAATATTGGAGTAACCCCGGTCTCTCTTAGCAGACCACGGGACTAAAATTTACCTCCAGCGTCGAGGAAAACATTGCGTGCTGCGTCACGCACTTCATCACCATCATAAGAGTGAGTATGTCTCCAAGCGTCATCATTCAGGCTGTCCCTCCCTTCAGAAACCGTTTGAGCCATGTGAGACTGGAAATGTATCCTGCAAATGGCTTGTCGTAGCGCAGATGTTGGCGCCGTACATCCAGGACTGCCGGGCTGTGTTTTGTCTGGTCATTTGCTGGTTAATGCTGGAGAAAACAGCTCATGGTTTAGCTGTGCTGCAAGTTGAAAGACACCTCAAAGTTAGATGTTACAAAAAAAAAAAAAAAATCAGAGCGTCTCCAATGCTAAGGTGCACTTTTCTGCGTTGCATTGATATGAGCATTTAATGTATATAGACCTGCGTCTTGCCCACTGGCTCTTTTGTGTACTATACTAAAACTTATTCTGGTACTGTATGCGCCGTCGATGACTGCTAGATTTCAAAGATCTGTCCCGTTAAGGTCTAGTTTTCATAGTTGCATAAGAGAATATGATCATTAATTCCGTTGAAGACCCACTGCATCACTTCAAATCTTCTCAATGATCATTTGAACTGTCATGATAATATTAGATTTGTATACGATGATAAATTCACGTTGGAATCCCATCATTGAGTACAGATGAGAGGTACCGCTTCTTATTTCAGTGGGCACTGTCATCCTTGCACTACTGACGCCACACACACTACCAATGTAACATTGTGGAGGTGTCGACCCGCGCCGGGGGAAGCAAACATTTACCACGTCCGTGCATCGTACGTGTTCATCATGGGTGGGGGGGAGTCGTCTCCCTCACCCATTACTGGGCTATAACAGGCGCTGAGCGGTGGGGTTGCGAGACCCACACTCATTGCCTTTTGCCGGGGATACGGTACGATGAACGGTGTCATGTACATTAGTACACCATCAGCAGGGTCTGTACGTGCTCTATGTCTTCAGAGCCGCGTAAGAAATTGATACTCGCAATAATTAAACAGTGAATTGCAGTGATTACTGCATGGAACAGTACATCTCTAAAAGGAATACATCACTTGTATGTATGTCCTCTTCTAGTACCTGTTTGTAAAAGAATTTGGCTACCTTGGGTATTTTATTTAGTTGCCTGTCATACCTTCATACCCAGTCTAAACAAATTTCATATAGGCAGACAGCTGCTGTTTCATGTGATCTTAAGGTGGGATGAATATCGCTTATTGGTCTTTCATTACTGAAGCTGTACGTGGAAGATTGTGACCTGATGATTGTTCTTATTCTTATAACATTTACCTGAGAAACAGGTTTAAATCTATATCACTTCCAGAGCGTACAGAAACCTGTTGGCGCAACTGATCACTTGAGAAAATGAATGTGAATTCTCGGAACCTTATGGTACTTTGCCAATGTCTCTGGGGCTACCATGATATCCGGCATTGCACAGCCATGCAGACAGGTGGTCCACCATAACCTGAATTACATCATTTGCTTTGAGACGACACATGGCGTTCGTGCGCCCTCGGGCAACGTCCAACAAGCTAGGCTAGGCTAGAGCGGCTCTCTCCCAGCGAATGATTTTCTTGATTCGTTTTTTCCGGCCGCTGCAACGTTGTTATTTAGTGATACAATGATCGCTTCTCGATGACCAGGCAACTTGATGACGCATTACGCCGAGAATGACGTGTCAGACACTCTAGCTTAAGGACCTGTGATGTGTCGTGGTGGTCCATAAGTGCGGAAGTGCTAGACGTCTACCAAACATCCGGGTATGAGGCTGGAGGTGAGGAGCCAGATACGGCAACATGAGATGTAACGTAGCAGACGAGACAAACATTGAAAACAACACTTATGACACCTTAGACGTGGATAGCACCATAGTTTTAGGACATGCTGCTGTAAGATGCCACTCCGTCAACGGACTCGCATGGGAAATCCGAATGATGGTAGCAAAAGACAAGTTTATCATAATCTGTCGATATGCTGAGGGCCACGAGACAATTTTCCCTATTCTACAATCACCAGAAGAGGAAGACCAGATATAGGTTTTACAGGAAAGAACATCGCCTGTTCAGCTGTCATTACGAAAGCTGTAGCGTTGTGCAAAGACAAGACAGTAAAGAGTCGAGGAACTTTAGAGAATGAGAAATATGAAAAGATTCGGATCCTGTACAGCGATCGTCTTACGTTTTCAGGATGGTTTTAATGAGATGATTTTTCGAAGAGGAAGGAAAAAGCACTTGTACTGAGGCATATGCAGGTTAAGGGGCACTAACACAGGTGCAAGGTAAGGGGCACCAACATGGGTGCAAGCTGCACCAGTGTACGTTAAGGGACACCAACGAGGGTGCAAGGTAAGAGGCACCAACATAGGTGCAAGTTAAGGGGCACCAACACAGGAGCTGCAAGTTAAGGTGCAAATTTATCTAGGAAACAAGGGCGGATTGCTAATCTAATCTTTACTTTTCTTTTTCCCGATAGAGAGGGTTTTTACCTTTGAAGTTTAAAGATGAGAGAATGTAGAATGGTTCATTGGGTGAGTGAGATATAACCTGTGGTTTTATCAGGTTAGGCAGGTCTAATTTTATCTCAGTGGAAAAGATGAGAAGAGGTAGATTATCAGTCATTAGAGATGTTCCTGAATAAAGATTAGAACTACCTATCACTGGGAATTCACTTTACATCCTTCTTGTGAAGGAAGAATGAACCTCACGAAAACCAGACGTATAATGATTCCAATAGGAAATAAAAGGTCGAATGAAAGGCAGATAAAGGGAGAATTCACCCGGTCCCTTATATGTTTATACCTTCAGCACAAGAACAGTGAAATGAAAGAATGAAATAGAGAAGACAGTGTTAGGGGAGGAAGTGATGTATTCCTACGCGCCCTACCCTATGATTTCGGTTATGAGTCCTTCACGCAGGGAAGCATTAGAAGAATGGGTCCTCCCAAGGAAAGTCGACAATGAAATTAAGCAGAATTAGTCCAGTGGTCTGTTAGACGAAGGAACAGAAAAAAAAGAGCTACTTACAGGACTGAACAGATTCCAGTCGGAGTAAAACTGTTTGAATAACGAGGAGGATCAGAGCTGAACTCGAGTTGGATGTCTGATTCTTTGTCTCAGATCAATGAGAAAAAAAAGGAAGTAGTTCCCGTTGTCTCTGTGCATGTTACTGGACTACTGATAACTTGGTACCTAACAGCAAGGTATTTCATTCAGCCTCTGTCGTACAAAGTTCAAGTTTTGTTACTGCGGTCCCATGAGACGTGACAAATGTATTTTCTTTTTAAACGTTGGAGGCTTCAGTCACAGACAGAAGTCTACATCGAAGTCGGGCCTTGTTTGAAATATGGAAAGGGTTATGAACAGAAAAAAAAATGACGAGACAGGGGAAGCCATTTACGAATTTTGGAGGCATTGAAAAACTGTCTTAGGCAGATGTTAACAATATCTGAATTTGTGAGGGTAGGGATTCCAACTTGATACTTAGTATGGCGAGTGAACGGAGCGGTTAAGACAAAGTTGGATTTTTAAGCTAAAAAAAAATTGATTGTACAAATATTACATAGAGGAAGAAATTATACCATCGTTTCATGTCTTATTTCAGAGTCATATTACCTAACAAAATCATACATTTATATACATCTTCCCTTACATTCTTCCGTCAGTCTTCCTCCACATTGAGCGTTCCTCCATGTTTCCAGTAGTCGTCCCCCGGGGTATTATCCTCCTCCAGCCTCACGACGCTGCTCAGGCCTGTTCGTGTTGACAGGTCGCAGGTGGTCGGTCGGTCATACGTAATGGAAATAATGACAACTGTTCTATCATCTATGAGTTTAGGCAGTGGTGGGTTGTTCCAGAATGAGACTTACCGACGGACAGGCTGTTTTAAACCTGTATGGATGATGACAATGCATCCTAATATTCAATTCCTATTCTGATGATAGTAACCAGTCTGGCCGTGTTGCGTCCCTGTATTTACATAGTATTATTCGAAATATTGTGCCCTGGATATTATACCCTTTTGTCGTTTATAATATCCATGATATCAGCATATACTTTTGTCCTTGTCTTGTGTTAGTGGAACTATACAGAGACATTCTACCAACCTTCAGGCACCTCATTTTGAGTCATGCATACATTAGATAACCTAACTAAGCACTCAAGAACAGAGTCACAGCCTTTTTTGAAAGGATCAAATGTTATCCCATCCACTCCGGCCGCATTGCCACACTTTCGCAAGACTTTCACAATCTCTTTCCTTATCACCGAACCACTTCATAACTCTTACTACACAACGCTCCCCATCCCAAATTCCCCGTATCTGTTCATCATATCATCCAACACATTCAGCAGTCCTTCAAAGTACTCACTCCATTTACTCACCTCTTCTCTCTCTACCTGTTACCACCTCTTCATTTGTCCCCTTCACTGATATTCACATTTGATCTCTCGTTTTTCTCACTTCCTATTTTCCCTGATGTTTGTTATCACTAGTTTATTCCAATTTTGAGTTGCCTTCTTTCTCATCCCATGCACTTCCTCTTGACCTCCTGCCACTTCTTGTACATCTCCCAATCACTTGCACTCCTTCCATGCAAGTAACGACAATTTTTTCCTTTCACCAGCATCTTAACTCATCCAACTATTCATTACCCTTTCTCTCCTGTCCACCTCCTACGTGCCCACACTTCTCTCTAGCATGTCAGGACTGCCTCCCTGAATAGCTTCAGGGGTTCACATACGGCAGGGATTAGTAACACAGGGTTATCAGTAGGGATTGGTAACAGGGTTATCAGCAGGGATTGGTAACACAGGGTTATCAGCAAGGCTGGGTAACACATGCTTATAGCTAGGGCTGGTTAGACAAAGTTGTCAGGATGGGCTAGAGACATAAGGCTATAAGTAGGACTGCTGACGCAGGATGAGGGGCCAGTAGCAGATGGACAGGTGGCGGTGGTAACACAGAGTGGACTGGCGCTGGTTACATAGGGTTAGCAGGTGGGGTTAGCGGTGGCTGGTAACACTGGTAAAACAGGATAGCCGGGGCTGGTGACTATTTTCTAGCGACTAAAATTTCAAGTTATTGTTAATATGAAACACTTTGGATTACGCTAAATAATAATATTGATAACAATAATAATGATAATAATAATGATAATAATAGTAATAATGATATGATAATAATAATAATAATACTAAAAGTGGGAAAATAGCACATACCTCTAAGAAAGTTTTAAAACCCCTACTTCCTCATTCGATTCATTTGATTCCTGGTGTTTCTCGTGAAAGACTAATGACAAGTAGGCCTTGCCTTTGAAACAACTTACAGTACATCTGTGCTTGCTCTTTATCCTATTTCTCAGATGTTTTATGCCTGCTGTACACAACACGTTAAAACTTCTCTCAAATGCATTCTTGACCCAGAGAACAGAGAAACCTTAAGGAATAACAACAACAAATCTAGTACTGATCATTTCTGGTAAAAACTTGTAACTATATCAAATTGCACACGTAATGATTTACACATCAGCTATTATTGACACCTTTGACCCTTAGCAGCATAAACCTAGGAACCAAATAATTGCTATAAACAAGTTCAATAAATATATTCACAAATAAAAGTGTTGATTATCTTCATAAAGTGTCGTCACCCTGGGTCTGCCATCGAGCACGTCTTCTGACGTGGTCAGAATTATGACCATGTAATCAGGTGCTTATATTCCATCTCAGCTGTTCGTGTCCTCTCGCCTTGCCTCACATTCTATGGCAATTTATGTATTTAATAAGACGTGGTGAGACCATTGTGTAATTCTTTGGGTTTTTTTTTTTCTAATTTCATTCTTTTAAGTGTAATAAACGAACGAAAGGGGGAAAATCCGTAGAAAAATCTAGAACAATTTCTACTGTCCGGTAGATTAATTCTCTAATCGTTATTTTTTTCGTCTTTTCATTCAAAAACAAACGTCAGAGAGAAATATTGTTAACTTGATTGTTACTAAAGAGCTGAGGGAATCATACGACGTATGATTCCAACAACAGCATTGATTTCATCATTCGTATCCGTTGTTCTGTCACGGACTCGCCATATCACCTATTTCTTGCTTTAACGTCCTTATCATATTCTAGAAATCATGCATGTTTGCTAACATCTTATTTCTTGAAGATATATGATCGGGTAATGGTGAAATATACAGCGATAATACTTAAAAATGGTAATGGTTGACGGTCAAGGCTTACCAACCATTAGCAATTACATTTCCTCACGAATACCTTTGGTGTATCCATATTAAACAAAAATTGTCTCCCATGACTGTCATGCATGTGGAAGGTCTCGATTTCATTATTGTCCTCCAGTCTATGAAATTAATGGGAGAATATACGTGTATATAACGCGTGACGCGTGTAACGGAGAGAGGAATTCAAGTACGTCATAGTGACGTCACGACAGAAAGTGCGGAAGTGATGTGACAAATTGACAAACAAGGAATAAAAACAAACAAATAAGAATCATACATATTTGTTCCAAAAGTGACTATAATTACCGTTGTTCATATATTCTGGCTTAATTTATTATATAGCCTGTAGACCGAAGAAGCATCACTGTGAACAATGCTTTCGAACGAGTCATTTGCGATGGTGAAAACCTGTGGTGAAATTTCCTCGTTTCAATACCCTGCGTGCGTAAGGCCACGTAAGACGTTCATGTGACTTAGTTATCAGTGTTTGGTACTGTGCAATCTACTTTTATATACGGAATCCGCAGAGAATAGTATTTGTTTTTATATATTGTTGACTAGAAAATAAAGATAGATGAAATACATTAATTCTAAATCTATAGAGCAATTCATCTCTTTTATAGCTTTAAGATCGGAAGCAATTCAATCCATGCGCTCAAGTCGCTGTCAGGCGTATCGAACATCGCTGACGTAGGAGTTATGGCTTCTTGCAACACTCGTAATTATTTGTTTAATAAACCACTTTTAAGAGGCATCTGGTAATCGTTTCTCGATATATCTTTGTTTAGACATATACTCTGAACACTTTTTGAAGTGATACAACTGTACAGAGTGAGAGAAAGTTTCCTGACGTGTTGTTGACAGTTTGGAGTACACTTTCATAGTCGCCATTTGCCTCTGAAGAAGTTAGAGCGTCTAAGGATTTGTCTCATAAGCTCACGACAGCCATCACCACCATGGATGGGATTAACTTGCAGAGATTTACCCGTAGCCTCAACGAAAATCTGTAAGTATATTATTATTTCAGAAGATTTCAGTGTTTGGTTTGTGGAGAATGAACAAAGTGAAGCCCTTCGTTTGTGTGATTGATAGATGATTAAACCGTAGTTGCATTCATTTTTTTCGATATTCCTCTTATCTCTAGATTTTGCAAGTAACAATAGTGCTATGTGAATATAGAGAGGCACTGGTTTACCTTTCAGCCTGAATTTCACCTGTTTTAAAGCGAAAGGCAAGTAGGCGTGGAGTCTGAAGGCTGGTAATTGGTAGACAGCCTTATTTACATCACTTTCCTGCTTAGGGAACAAGTTGTTCTTTTTTTTTCTTTTTTGCATATCTTCTGAATTTTGCACCGCTGGATGATTCCATTCAATAACATAATAAAGGTTTATGAACCTGTCACTCGTGATTAGATGGTAGGAGGGTCATCGGGTACAAACTAGGGTCGCCATAATGTTAACGTACTGGTTATTTTGCCAACAAGTTTGACAGACTTGGCGTCGGTGGGTCAGACGTTGTTATTCCCATCTTCCTTATTTCCACATACTCCATTTTTTTCTTTCGTTTCTTCAATCTTTCAATTTCCTAATTGGTCAAGGTATTGTATGTTAAGAGGGTAAGGTTATGGAGCCAGGCTTCAGAACCACCTGCTTTGGGATTAGGTTAGACTGATTTGTTGGACATTTCACCTGGCATTGATTGAATTTTACTTTGGGAACAACACCGAAATAACCTAAAGTTTTGATAGAACCGTATGTCAGTAGATTCTTTATGCTTGTTAGAAGTAATTTAGTATGGGGCTTATATAGCAAAATACATACACAGTGTACATTTATACATTTCAATGGGGATGTCATATATAGGATATACAAAATTGGTAATTTTGCAGTTTTTTCCTAACCTATTTGTGAGTGAGTGGTATGTTTTTGTGGTGGTATTGCAAGGTAAAGTCATATACATGAGAGTGCTGCTTGAAATAGATTTACTGAATCCACGTAACAGTAATTTTAAGATTTCTGCCCCACAGAGATTTTTTGGTGAGCTATATATTTTTCTAATGGTGTTCACGAGGTAAGTGATGTATGTCAGAGTAAAGAATAGATGAATTGATTACATGTGATTTAAAACTTTGTAACTTCTGTGAGGTGTGAAATGTAAAATTACCCTAATTTATATTTGATATTGATGTGGGCATTGATTTGTAATGTTTCATAAAAGGTTTAAGTGGGAAGGGTATGAAGATCAAGGAAGATGAGGTTAACATTATGTTAAGTGAACACTTGGATAATATATCCATTTTCTTATGTATATGTTCTTGTGTTTCAATGTTACGATGTACCATTGAATTAAGTATGCTAGAGATGGTTTTAGGTGTTGCACCATCTATTCCAACAATTGCAAGTTCTTGTTGAGTGGACAGGCCTTGAAATGTAGGATTATTATGTGGGTAAAAGCACTCTTTACCACCAGTTGTTAGTGGTAAGTATCCAGTGGTACCTCTCTCATCAAAGTCTTTGAAGCAGTACATGAACAGAATGGACACCTGACATCAAATATTCACCAGGCACTTGTATGGATTCTCTAGAGCTTTATGAGATATGTTATTGATACACCTTTTGTGAAGCTGTAATACAGCAAGAAAACATGCCTGTAGGGACTAGAGATGCTTAATTTCTTTAACTAATAATACATTCCACAGAAAGCTGCCATGCATCTTATGAATGTGGCTGAATCCAAATTTTGCAGATATGTTGAGTTTAGATGTCTTCAAAGATATAGGAGTTGAATTTATGCTAATTGGATCTGTCCCTCACTCTGTCAGATTCCTAAATTTCTATAGACATTTGAACTTACTCTTTACCATCCCATTAACCCAACTCAGAATGTGGGACTCGGTCCAGGTTTTGGAGGAGAACTCTGAAGGCTTCACAAGGTAAACTCGATGTACTACCTATCTTAGGCAGGAAATGAGTGGAATGAGGTAGAAAATTATTGTGTGATTAGTATGCAAACTTAGATGCAGTGACACACTATGCTGATTACAAAAACGAATATTTTTTGCAAATTATTGGAGTGCAGGTAATATTGAAAAAAAGATCCCAAAACATTAAATATCTCATGAAACTGCTCTTTTAAATATGACATAAGTATACTCATTTACATAAAATATGATTCAAATAATTTGAATATACCTAATTCTTAAGCATTGTGTTTCAGTGAGGCCCCAGTGAGGCAGCACCTTAAGAATGTGTATGCAACCTTCACTCTGGCATGCATAACTGCTTCAGCTGGTGGTTATGCACACATGTTCAGCACTCTCATTGGAGCTGGATTGCTGACTAGTTTAGGAGCCATTGGGATATTGATTTGGCTCGCCAAAACTCCATATAATAACAAAAACCAGATCCAGCGCCTCTCTCTTCTTGGCTCTTTTGCCTTCCTCTGTGGCTGCAACTTAGGTCCTCTGCTTCAGCTGGCTGTTGTGGTCAACCCTAGTTTGGTAAGTTTTTTATTTTGTCTCCCTGACTTGAGCTGATAAGGGATTGTCTTGTACTTTTATCTTTCTTATTAGTTATGAGTTTGCAATCATAAAGATAGAAATGTTGGAATTTTTAAGGTGCTTGTTATGAATATTGAAGTTTGTATCCAATTGAAAGCTAAATGCTCTCCTCCAACCACCTCCTTATTTATCGTCATCATCATATGGTTGTAATTAGTTTTAGAGTTTTAAGAAATTAATGTAACTTGTAGATTCATTGTAAGTGGTGAATATATTAGTTATGATGCAATTGTGGTTATAAGGGGAAACATGGTACTACTACACTTCAATGGACAGTTTATTAATTAGTTCATGCAGCACATTCAAGAAAAGAACAGCACCATGCTTTTGAATAGAACAAATGACGAAGGCAGATGGAGGCAGTTGCCCAGTTGAAATAGCCATACTCAGACTACCATTACATTTTAGTCAAAATAGATGCCTTAGGAATAAGTTAACTATTCCTTATATAACACTGAAATATACTGCACCTTTCTAAGTGAATAGAGCAGTGATGTGACTGCCAATTCTTATGTCACTGACTAGAAAAAGTAGTATACTCTTCCATATTAATGATGTGAGGCTGTTGATTAGACAGAGGAGGGCCCTTTGGCTGGTGGCATGGTTGCTACTTAATAATGTAATATAACAATGGTTGTGGTTTTCCTCAAAGTCTGATTTCGTTCTATATACACCTTATTTTACATACTTAAGGGTTTTTACATGTGTGATATCACATATCCTATCCATATTATTTTATATTCCATATTATATATATTTTTATGTAAGAATTATACACAAATAATTTGCACTGGCATATCATTTTCATGAAGTTAACTTTATTTTCATCTTAGATAATAACTAAATGAAGAGTCATTGTCTCTTTTGATTCACAAGATATCTACATTGGTAGGTTTGTAAAGGTTTGTAAAATTGGGTTTCCTGCCATGATGACATAGGTAGATTTTTTTTAACAAGTTAAGGGGAACTGTGATATTTTTTCAGCCGTGTTGTTAGGTTGCTCTTGTTATGTAATGGAATCGTACATCACCTGGGAATTCAAATGAGAGCAGGAACCATTAAACCACATATGAAGCATAGAACTGTCCACAGTTATTCCTCATATGAAGCACAGAGCAGTCATCAGTGATTCTCGACATAGACACTCAGCATTATAAGGTTTAGCATCTTGCTCCTCCCTCAGTGGATGAACCATCTGTTAGGGATGACCTGTTGGTAGTATTTGCTAAGCAGCCTCCAACCGGGGAAGTAAAATATTGGCACTGCCTTCCCTTAGTGGTTGTCAGGCTGCACTCCTTTGACCCAGATACTTTTTTTTCCTGTCTCTCGCATGTAGACTGCTGGTATTCTGACCGCAAACATGCAACCTCTCCTTGTCCCAAATAATACTTTACCGTTTAACTCACAGAGCTCATTATTTAAACTTGATTTTCTTGTGGTGCGCGCTTTGCGCTTGCCCGGCCTTTTGGCAAAATGGTAAGAACAATAGGTAGTAGTTAGTAGTAGGTAGGTAGGAATGTTAAACACAGGCTTTTGGTAGAAGTAGTTAGTTGGAGAATTAACTGGGAGTATTAGGGAGAAGTAGTAGGTTGTCACCTTGGGCAGAAGTATTAGGTAGACATTAGTTAGAAGTAGTTGGTAGGAACATTAGATAGTAGCCTCTGAAAACACTGCGCTAGAGTTACCATCTGCTAATGGCCTGTTAAGGGTAAGACACTAAAGGCTAAAAAAGTAGCACTGGAGTTCAACATTTATATAGACTCTTTTGCTGTGGCCACTCCATTGAGGAAGTTCCCCAAGTTAACAGGCATTAGAAGCACAGATAGATTGATAAGGATGACCAGAGAGAATCACTTGCTAAGAGCCTGTAACATAATTTGCAGTTCCCACCTATACGAAGAGAATTAGCAGCATCAAATACATTAGCAAAGGTTACTAGCTGGCTGATAACATTATTTCCAAGATAGCAGAAACAGGCTGGCCTTGCCTCTTTCTCCTGTATGTCTGTTTTTTGATAGAAAAGTGAGTGAAAGTAAGGGTTTGAAAGTTGAAAACCCTAATTTGGCCCAAAACTGCAATTTTTCTCGAGAGTTCTATCCTGGATAGTATTCCCCTCATTATTGAAAGACCTTTACTCATTACCTGCTGTAATTCATGTGGAATTACGCTCATGAGCTGCATAAATGAGCTTAGAATTGTTGGTAGGAGGCAGGTCTGTGATGTCAGCCTGGTGGCAGTTGCTGACTGGTGTGTGGTGGGCGTTATACAAGCAGAATATTGTTCCACTTTCAAGATATACCTTTTGAGAAAGTCCTACACTTTCAAGATATACCTTTTGAGAAAGTCCCAAGGTGTAGGATGATTGCTTCATAGTCCAATCATCTCCATAACTCAAGTCAGCATGGTTTATTGACAGGAAGAACATTCCTTCTTTAGTTGCTTGATCACAAACTGTTGATAGGTATGCATAAACTTTGCGAAACAGTAAAGATGTGACCATTTTGAAGAACACAAAATTGGCGAGATGGGAATGCTTAGAATCACGGGACATTTGATATGCACGCTGTTAATGAACAGGTCTTAACACTTGTAAATCATGCAGTTTCCAGTGCCTTAAAGATGAAAATATTCCTGCCCTCAGGAAATGTATTTTCCCTCCTCATCATTTCTCATATCTAATATTGATACAAATTTGTGCTAGTTTTATATAATTTTTTGCAGATAGTATCAGAAAAATGGCCCTGAATAGAAGTTTCATCCATAGAAATTACTAATGAATTACATGAATCAGCTCTACTTTTTGGGCAGTTATAATTACATGCTTTTTAACATGAAGGATTCTAACAGTTGTGTGGGAGAAATAAGAAATAAAAGATGAGTAGTTAAGACCGCTTTAAAACATTTTAGTTATAACTGATATCTTTACATCAGTATTCATAACAGCAACAGTCGCCAAAAAATTAGCATAGTGTAATGGACCATGAAGGTTAGAGAAGTTATGTCCATGAAGCCTTTGTCAACACGTTAATGCTTTTCTAGTGCCAGTTAAGATAGGTAAAATTCCTGTGTTTGAAATTGCACAAAAATCTTTTAACACTTTGATGCTATTAAGAATGTAAAGTCTGTACTGGGAATGATTTAGAATGCTGATGCAGTACTACTAAAGTGCAGACTAGAAAGGTATACAGTGATTTGATTCAGTCATTGTGCAAAAAGTTTCATGGGAACCCTCAAGACCATTGTCAAGGAAGGCGGTTATTTTCCTAAACAGTTTTTAATGAGGACAAGACTTTTTGGGGGGGGGGGGGCAAAATGCCTCAAGTACATACATTTCCCATGAAACGACTGCACCAAGATTTAAAGTATGGTGTTTTCTGTCTATTATACAGAATGTATATCATATTTTTCTGTTATGTGTATACTGTTGTTTTTCATTAGTGTATAATTTGATAGTGCCTTATTTATAATGAAACTCTCTGCTCTTTATTACTTACATTATTTGATTTATACATTTTTTAATTTTATGGCCGTTTTCAACAACATAACGTATAAATCAAGAGGTCTATGTACATACATGCTTGTATATATATCCCCATTATATTATGATTGATTTTTATGCCTTCCATATGTATTTATTTTTTTCTTTTTTTTTTTTCAGATATTCCAGGCATTGCTGGGCACAAGTGTGGTTTTTGCCTGCTTTTCGCTGTCTGCCTTGTATGCACCCCGTGGGCACTACCTGTACCTAGGTGGCACACTGCTGTCTGGTATCTCCACCCTGTTTTGGCTGTCCATGCTCAACGTCTTCTTTGGGTCACGACTCCTCTTTCAGGTTAGCCACAGTTCAGCTGTAGTTCAGTAAGAATGACCATGCTGTGCATGCATTGCTTTCTTATGAAGTCTTTTTACATAATGAAAATTAATACTTCTATGTGTTTACATGTGAAATATGGTAGAAACAGATCTTTAAAAAGAATCAAGTTGGTGGCTGTGATGCAGTTCACATATAATCCTCACTGAAAAATAAAAGACTAATGAGTTGAAAGTGTGTGATGGTAAGTCCTTAAGGTATATATGAAAGGGTAAGAGAGAAGTGTGGAAATAAAAAGAGTGGTTGAGAGAACAGGAGAGGGTGTGTTGAAATGGTTTGGACATATTAAGAGAATGAGTGAGGAAAGATTGACAAAGACGATATATGTGTCAGAGGTGGAGGGAACAAGGAAAAGTGGGAGACCAAATTGGAGGTGTAAGGATGGTGTGTAAAAGATTTTGAGCTATCGGGGCCTGAACATACAGGAGGGTGAGAGACGTGCAAGGAATTGAGTGAATTGGAATTATGTGGTATACCGGGGTTAACGTTGTGTCAATGGACTGAACCAGGGCATGTGAAACATCTGGGGTAAACCATGGAAAGGTCCGTGTGGCCTAGATGTGTATAGGGAGCTGTGGTTTTAGTGCATTACACATGACAGCTAGAGACTGAGTTTGAACAAATGTGGCCTTTTTTTGTCTGTTTTCCTGGCACTACCTCACTGAAGCATGGGGTTGGGATGCTGTTTCATGTGAGGCAGGTTGGTGCCAGAAATGGATAAAGGCAGCTAGTATGAATATGTAATTGTGTATATGTGTATATATCTGTGTATACAGATGTATGTATACTTTGAAATTTATATGTATGTGTATGTCTGGGCGTTTATGTATATAAATGTGTATGTGGGTGGGTTGGGCCATTCCTCGTCTGTTTCCCTGCGCTACCTCACTAATGCGAGAGACGGCAATTAAGTATAACAAATAGATAAACGTATAGATAAATATATATGTATTACATTTATTTTATGATACTTAATTGCTGTGTCCTGTGTCAGTGAGGTAGTGCAAGGAAACAGACAAAGAATGGCCCAACCCCCACATACACATATATGTGCACAAGCACCCATACCCACACACATACACAAATATACATACATATACATACACAGACATGTACAATATACACATTGGAAAAGATCACAATTTTGCGCGTGATCA
Organism: Panulirus ornatus; assembly: GCF_036320965.1. Classification (NCBI taxonomy): domain Eukaryota; kingdom Metazoa; phylum Arthropoda; class Malacostraca; order Decapoda; family Palinuridae; genus Panulirus; species Panulirus ornatus. The sequence goes on along the minus strand of NC_092225.1, from coordinate 87,897,737 downwards.
AGATATTCCTGAGTCCACAGGGAAAATGAAACACGGTAAGTTCCCAAGTGCACTTTCGTGTAATAATCACATCATCGGGAGACACGAGAGAAATATAAGTCAGTTGATATGCATCGAAGAGACGAAGCTAAGACGCCATTTGGTAAACATGGTGGCTGTTTACCAAATGGCGTCCTAGCTTCGTCTCTTTGATGTATATCAACTGACTGTTATATTTCTCTCTTGTCTCCCTTGATGATGTGATTATTGCACGGAAGTGCACTTGGGAACTTATTGTATTTCATTTTCCCTGTGGACTCATAGGAATATATACACATGTACATAGTCATACTTGCTGCCTTCATCCATTCTCTTCGCCACCCCGCCACACAGAAAACAGCATCCCCCCCTCCCCCTGCAGCAAGGTAGTGCAAGGAAAAGACAAAAAGACCACATTCGTTCACACTCGGTCTTTAGCTGTCGTGTAATGCACCAAAACTTCAGCTCCCTTTCCTCATCCAGACCCCACAGACCTCTCCATGGTTTACCCCAGGCGCTTCACATGCCCTGGTTCACTCCATTAACAGCATGTCAACCCCAGTATACCATATCGTTCAAATTCACTCTATTCCTTGCACACCTTTCACACTCATGTATGTTCAGGCCCCAATCGCCCCAAATCTTTTTCACTACATCCTTCCACCTCCAATTTGGTCTCCCGCTTCTCCTTGTTCCTTCCACCTCTGACACATATTTCCTCTTTGTCAATCTTTCCTCACTTGCTCTCTCCATGTGTCCAAACCATTTCAACAATATAATGTGGGTGTGTGTATATGTATATTTATTTATTTTGCTTTGTCGCTATCTCCCGCATTTGTGAGGTAGCGCAAGGAAACAGACGAAAGAAATGGCTCAACCCAACCCCATACACATGTATATACATACATGTCCACACACGCAAATATACATACCCATACATCTCAATGTACACATATATATACACACACAGACACATACATATATACACATGCACACAATTCACACTGCCTGCCTTTATTCATTCCCATCGCAACCTTGCCACACATGGAATAACATCCCCCTCCCCCCTCATGTGTTCGAGGTAGCACTAGGAAAAGACAACAAAGGCCCCATTCGTTCACACTCAGTCTCTAGCTGTCAGGCAATAATGCCCGAAACCACAGCTCCCTTTCCACATCCAGGCCCCATAGAACTTTCCATGGTTTACCCCAGACGCTTCACATGCCCTGATTCAATCCACTGACAGCACGTCGACCCCGGTATACCACATTGATCCAATTCACTCTATTCCTTGCCCGCCTTTCACCCTCCTGAATGTTCAGGCCCCGATCACTCAAAATCTTTTTCACTCCATCTTTCCACCTCCAATTTGGTCTCCCACTTCTCGTTCCCTCCACCTCTGACACATATATCCCCTTGGTCAATCTTTCCTCACTCATTCTCTCCATGTGCCCAAACCATTTCAAAACACCCTTTTCTGCTCTCTCAACCACGCTCTTTTTTTTTCCACACATCTCTCTTACCCTTACATTACTTACTCGATCAAACCACCTCACCCCACATATTGTCCTCAAACATCTCATTTCCAGCACATCCACCGTCCTGCGCACAACTCTATCTATAGCCCACGCCTCGCAACCATACAACATTGTTGGAACCCCTATTCCTTCAAACATAGCCATTTTTGCTTTCCGAGATAATGTTCTCTACTTCCACACATTCTTCAAGGCTCCCAGGATCTTTGCCCTCTCCCCCACCTTTTGATTCACTTCCACTTCCATGGTTCCATCCGCTGCCAAATCTACTCCCAGATATCTAAAACACTTCTTCCTCCAGTTTCTCTCCATTCAAACTTACCTCCCAATTGACTTGACCCACAGCCCTACTGTACCAAATAACCTTGCTCTTATTCACATTTACTATCAACTCTCTTCTTTCACACACTTTACCAAGCTCACTCACCAGGTTCTGCAGTTTCTCACATGAATCAGCCACCAGCACTGTATCATCAGCGAACAACAACTGACTCGCTTCCCAAGCTCTCTAATCCACAACAGACTGCATACTTACCCCTCTTTCCTAAACCCTAGCATTCACCTCCCTAACAACCCCATACATAAACAAATTAAACAACCATGGAGACATCACACACCCCAGCCGCAAACCTACATTTGCTGAGAACCAATCACTTTCCTCTCTTCCTACACATACACATGCCTTACATCCTCGATAAAAACTTTTCACTGCTTCTAACAACTTGCCTCCCACACCATATATTCTTAATACCTTCCACAGAGCATCTCTATCAACTCTTATCATATGCCTTCTCCAGATCTATAAATGCTACATATTTATTTATTTATTTATTTTTTTTTTTTTTAATACTTTGTCGCTGTCTCCCGCGTTTGCGAGGTAGCGCAAGGAAACAGACGAAAGAAATGGCCCCCCCCCCCATACACATGTATATACATACGTCCACACACGCAAATATACATACCTACACAGCTTTCCATGGTTTACCCCAGACGCTTCACATGCCTTGATTCAATCCACTGACAGCACGTCAACCCCGGTATACCACATCGCTCCAATTCACTCTATTCCTTGCCCTCCTTTCACCCTCCTGCATGTTCAGGCCCCGATCACACAAAATCTTTTTCACTCCATCTTTCCACCTCCAATTTGGTCTCCCTCTTCCCCTTGCTCCCTCCACCTCCGACACATATATCCTCTTGGTCAATCTTTCCTCACTCATCCTCTCCATGTGCCCAAACCACTTCAAAACACCCTCTTCTGCTCTCTCAACCACGCTCTTTTTATTTCCACACATCTCTCTTACCCTTACGTTACTCACTCGATCAAACCACCTCACACCACACATTGTCCTCAAACATCTCATTTCCAGCACATCCATCCTCCTGCGCACAACTCTATCCATAGCCCACGCCTCGCAACCATACAACATTGTTGGAACTACTATTCCTTCAAACATACCCATTTTTGCTTTCCGAGATAATGTTCTCGACTTCCACACATTCTTCAAGGCCCCCAGAATTTTCGCCCCCTCCCCCACCCTATGATCCACTTCCGCTTCCATGGTTCCATCCGCTGCCAGATCCACTCCCAGATATCTAAAACACTTCACTTCCTCCAGTTTTTCTCCATTCAAACTCACCTCCCAATTGACTTGACCCTCAACCCTACTGTACCTAATAACCTTGCTCTTATTCACATTTACTCTTGACTTTCTTCTTCCACACACTTTACCAAACTCAGTCACCAGCTTCTGCAGTTTCTCACATGAATCAGCCACCAGCGCTGTATCATTTATTTATTTATTTATTTATTTTGCTTTGTTGCTGTCTCCTGCGTTTGAGAGGTAGCGCAAGGAAACAGATGAAAGAAATGGCACAACCCACCCCCATACACAATGTACACACACACACACGCCCACACACGCAAATATACATACCTATACATCTCAATGTACACATATATATACAAACACACACATAAATATATACACATGCACACAATTCACACTTTCTGCCTCTATTCATTCCCATCGCCACCTCGCCACACATGGAATACCATCCCCCTCCCCCCTCATGTGTGCAAGGTAGCGCTAGGAAAAGACAACAAAGGCCCCATTCGTTCACACTCGGTCTCCAGCTGTCATGCAATAATGCTCGAAACCACAGCTCCCTTTCCACATCCAGGCCCCACACAACTTTCCATAGTTTACCCCAGATGCTTCACATGCCCTGATTCAATCCACCGACAGCACGTCAACCCCAGTATACCACATCGATCCAATTCACTCTATTCCTTGCCCGCCTTTCACCCTCCTGCATGTTCAGGCCCCAATCGCACAAAATCTTTTTCACTCCATCTTTCCACCTCCAATTTGGTCTCCCACTTCTCCTCGTTCCCTCCACCTCCGACACATATATCCTCTTGGTCAATCTTTCCTCACTCATTCTCTCCATATGCCCAAACCATTTCAAAACACCCTCTTCTGCTCTCTCAACCACGCTCTTTTTATTTCCACACATCTCTCTTACCCTTACATTACTTACTCAATCAAACCACCTCACACCACACATTGTCCTCAAACATCTCATTTCCAGCACATCCACCGTCCTGCGCACAACTATATCCATAGGCCTAGCCTCGCAACCATACAACATTGTTGGAACCACAATTCCTTCAAACATACCCATTTTTGCTTTCCGAGATAATGTTCTCGACTTCCTCACATTCTTCAAGGCTCCCAGGATTTTCGCCCCCTCCCCCACCCTATGATTCACTTCCGCTTCCATGGTTCCATCCGCAGCCAGATCCACTCCCAGATATCTAAAACACTTTACTTCCTCCAGTTTTTCTCCATTCAAACTTACCTCCCAATTGACTTGACCCTCAACCCTACTGTACCTAATAACCTTGCTCTTATTCACATTTACTCTTAACTTACTTCTTTCACACACTTTACCAAACTCAGTCACCAGCTTCTGCAGTTTCTCACATGAATCAGCCACCAGCGCTGTATCATCAGCGAACAACAACTGACTCACTTCCCAAGCTCTCTCATCCCCAACAGTCTTCATACTTGCCCCTCTTTCCAAAACTCTTGCATTCACCACCCTAACAACCCCATCCATAAACAAATTAAACAACCATGGAGACATCACACACCCCTGCCGCAAACCTACATTCACTGAGAACCAATCACTTTCCTCTCTTCCTACACGTACACATGCCTTACATCCTCGATAAAAACTTTTCACTGCTTCTAACAACTTGCCTCCCACACCATACATTCTTAATACCTTCCACAGAGCATCTCTATCAACTCCATCATATGCCTTCTCCAGATCCATAAATGCTACATACAAATCCATTTGCTTTTCTAAGTATTTCTCACATACATTCTTCAAAGCAAACACCTGATCCACACATCCTCTACCACTTCTGAAACCACACTGCTCTTCCCCAATTTGATGCTCTGTACATGTCTTCACCCTCCCATATAATTTACCAGGAATACTCAACAAACTTATACCTCTGTAATTTGAGCACTCACTCTTATCCCCTTTGCCTTTGTACAATATCACTATGCACGCATTCCGCCAATCCTCAGGCACCTCACCATGTGTCATACATACATTAAATAACCTTACCAACCAGTCAACAATACAGTCACCCCCTTTTTGAATATATTCCACTGCAATACCATCCAAACCTGCTGCCTTGCCGGCTTTCATCTTCTGCAAAGCTTTTACTACCTCTTCTCTGTTTACCAAATCATTTTCCCTAACCCTCTCACTTTGCACACCACCTCGACCAAAACACCCTATATCTGCCACTCTATCATCAAACACATTCAACAAACCTTCAAAATACTCACTCCATCTCCTTCTCACATCACCACTACTTATCACCTCCCCATTTGCGCCCTTTACTGAAGTTCCCATTTGCTCCCTTGTCTTACACACTTTTATTCTCCCTAAAATTTAATGATACTCTCTCACCCCAACTCTCATTTGCCCTCTTTTTCACCTCTTGCACCTTTCTCTTGACCTCCTGTCTCTTTCTTTTATACATCTCCCACTCAATTGCATTTTTTCCCTGCAAAAATTGTCCAAATGCCTCTCTCTTCTCTTTCACTAGTAATCTTACTACTTCATCCCACCACTCACTACCCTTTCTAATCAACCCACCTCCCACTCTTCTCATGCTACAAGCATCTTTTGTGCAATCCATCTCTGATTCCCTAAATACATCCCATTCATCCCCCACTTCCATTGTTCTCACCTTTTTCCATTCTGTACTCAGTCTCTCCTGGTACTTCCTCACACAAGTCTCCTTCCCAAGCTCACATACTCTCACCACCCTCTTCACCCGAACATTCACTCTTCTTTTCTGAAAACCCATACAAATCTTCACCTTAGCCTCCACAAGATAATGATCAGACATCCCTCCAGTTGCACCTCTCAGCACATTAACATCCAAAAGTCTCTCTTTCGCGTGCCTGTCAATGAACACGTAATCCAATAACGCTCTCTGGCCATCTCTCGGGTTAGTGAGAGGACAAGAGCAAGGGAAGGAGTAGCACTACTCCTGAAACAGGAGTTGTGGGAGTATGTGATAGAATGTAAGAAAGTAAATTCTCGATTAATATGGGTAAAACTGAAAGTTGATGGAGAGAGATGGGTGATTATTGGTGCATATGCACCTGGGCATGAGAAGAAAGATCATGAGAGGCAAGTGTTTTGGGAGCAGCTGAATGAGTGTGTTAGTGGTTTTGATGCACGAGACCGGGTTATAGTGATGGGTGATTTGAATGCAAAGGTGAGTAATGTGGCAGTTGAGGGAATAATTGGTATACATGGGGTGTTCAGTGTTGTAAATGGAAATGGTGAAGAGCTTGTAGATTTATGTGCTGAAAAAGGACTGGTGATTGGGAATACCTGGTTTAAAAAGCGAGATATACATAAGTATACGTATGTAAGTAGGAGAGATGCTACATATATGTGTATATAAAATATGAACCCTCCAACAGCTAGGATTCAAACCTAGAACCTTCTAGTGTGGTAGTTGGGAATGCTGACCGCTAGGCCATGATCACCCCTAATAGGGAAATGCCCTCCATTTCATCCATGAGCAACGGGTTTTACATTATTAGATCCCATCAGGCTCGCATTGCCAGCAGCTAGCATTTTACATAACCTTTCGATACAAATGTGGATGTATATGAACTTGGGTATAGTACATATGAACATGCACTTTCATAGGACCCATAATACCCTCCAACATCCAGTGTTTGAACCCAGGACCTTTTGTGGAATAGTTGAGTACACTAACTGTTAGGGTATGATAGTCCGCAATAGGGCAATCATATCAATAGATACCAACAAAAATATTGACACTGTCCCCTGACCGATCTCCATATATTAGATACTTGAAATCACCCACAAAATGACTTAACGTGGTTAACCAATTTAATGCTGATTGATAAGCCAAAGGTGTTCACAAAGGTTTCACCTCTAGAGCCCTTGAAACTACACTGAGGTTCTGCAAGGAGCATTTATTTATCCCTCTTCAGTGTCTTCCAAAAAAAATAGAATGTCCAAGAATAAAGTATCATACATTATTACATACTGGAATATTAGACAATAATTTTTTTCTTATTTTGCAGGTGAACTTGTATGTTGGATTGGCTGTGATGTGTGGCTTCATCGTTTTCGACACCCAGGTTATTATAGAAAAGGCTCGGCAAGGAGACAAGGATTATATAATGCACAGTTTGGACCTTTTCATTGATTTCATTGCTGTATTCAAACGCCTTCTTATCATCCTCACTGACAAGGTAAGCATACAGTGCACAGAGTGAGGTTGAATTCTAGATTTTGAGTTTTTTGTGCAGTATGTGGAAAGATCCAAAGCTGCATAGGGTAAGATGATTGTCTGTCTTTTTGTGTATTATATGTGTTGGACTGCTTTGAAAGAGTTTGACATGCTGAAAAGTTGGGCAGTACAAGGTGGTTAACATAAGACTGGCTGAAGGAAAGAACCATTACTGGTATAAAGTACATTGCTTTATTTTTGATTGGCAGAACTGTCATATTCATCACCCTGAATGTTGCTAGGCATGAAGATAGATTATATAAAACATTGATGTTTGCAAATTTATGATTCCTGTTGAAGAGGACTGCTTTTGTTTTTGCAGGTTGAAGCTCCCTAAACAATAAATCAGCACTGTTGCTCTTAATCACATTTACTCTATAATTTCTGCTGTCACACTTTTCCATACTCAGTCTTCCACTTCTGCAGTTTTTCACTTGTATCAGCCACTAGTGCTGTATCATTGGTGAACAACAATTGTCTCACTTCCCAGACCCTTTCATCTCCAACAGACTGCATTCTTGCCCTTCTCTCCAAAACTTGCATTTACCTTCCTCACCTCCCCATCCATAAACAAATTAAACAACCATGGCGACATCACACGCCCTTGCTGAAAACCGACCTTCACTGGGAACCTGTTAGTCTTCTAGCAGTGTACCTTCACAATATATATTTTTAAGATCTTCCACAAAGCATCTCTATCCACCCTGTCATATCCCTTATCCAGATCCATAAATGCCATATGCAAATCCATCTTTTTCTAAGTACTTCCGTCATACATTCTACCGCTTCTGAAACCACAGTGCTCCTCCCTAATCTGATGCTCTGTACATGCCTTCATCCTCTCAATCAGCACACCATATATTCGTAACACTTCCACAAAGCTTCTCCATCAACCCTGTTGTGTGCCTTGTTTAAATCCATAAGTGACTAAAATTCTGGCTCTCTAATTTTTTTTTACTGTATCCACTCGTCTACCATTCCTTAAACCACATTGTTCCACCAGTGTATCACTCTGTGCATTCCAATTCTCTCTCAATCACCACTCTCCAGTGCAACTTACAGGTTCACTCAACAAGCACATATCTCTGTATATGTCTGTACTTTAAACATTGACTGTTATCCTCCAAGTCTTTAAACAGTGGGTCTGTACAGGCATTCCTCCAATCAACATGTACCTCACCATGATTCATACATACATTGAAAATCGTAACTAACCAGCAACAGCTTTGTCACCCCCTTTCTTAAGAAATTTGTGTACAATATCATCCATAATCATTGTGGATGGCATAGATGTTGTAGAGGCAGTGTTGATGGGAAAAGAGATAGCAGAAAGAATGGCATAGATGTTGGTTGCAGTTTTGTCCACAACAGTTACCACCATCTCTTCATGTATTTATGCCATCCCCTTTGCTGATGCTACCACTCCTGCTACCATCTTTGCCACCACCACTTCTTCCACTGTTTCTGCCATCACACTTGCAGCCACCTCCACCATCCTCTTTGCCGCCACCCAAGTTAAGTTCGCAGCCACTATCTTGTGTACAGTGTCTCCACAAAAGAACATTGTCTGGCCCCTGTATATTTTTAGAGGCAATACATGGCTAAGAACAAGCATATGATGCTATCAGGTTGAGATTATCATACATCTGGTCCCTGAGACTAATGTGTCTGATGGTGTTTGCACCACCAGCAGCCTTGGTGTGCCTCCAGTTATCTTGAAAGAAAGATATTCTATCTTTAATCTTCCTGGCTGCCACTTCATTTTGAGAATTTCATTTCTGAGCACTGTGCTTCAATATGATTTGCTCTTACCTTTCTGAGGAGTAGAAAGCCCAAATTCTTGTTGGGAAGTAAGAAAATGTGGGTACATGAGATTCCTTGGCACACTGGGTGCTTAAAATGCATGATCAACCAACTGCTTCCTTAAACATTTTGTCAGTGCCTCACTTCATTTAGGAGATCAAGACCTTAAAAACTCAAAACGTAGACCTAGAATACTTCAGGAACCTTGTCAGTTCTATGCTTAGACATCTGCAGATAGTAATCAAGGCCAAAGAAAAAATGAGACAGTACTAAAATGAAAGTGTGACATCACATTTGAAAATGTATGGAGATATAGGCAAATTTCTGGGAGACACTGAACTTTTGAATTCATATTTTGTTTTATATTGAGTAAGTGCTTCAGTATCCCACAATAAATAGGTTTCCTTGACCTATATTTTATGCCCTATAGGCAGACTTCCTAATTGACGATTACATTTTTGTTTGCGTTTGGCTTAACTATATATTTAGCTCAGAGAACTGAACCGGCTAAAAAGGATTTGATTATCATTTTAGCACGTAGAATTCAGCATAAGTAATAATTACATAGATGTTAAGGAAAAAGCAGTATCTTAGTTGAAAAACTAGGATAATGAACAATCATAATTTTTATTGTTTCTTATTTTTGTTCACTAAAACATTAGGATAATAGACTATTTTTACTTTATTCCACACCTTTGCACATTTGTTATGCATGACTACTACTACTTACCCTTTATTCCTCCAATCCATTTCCTCACTTCTTGGCTTCTTTCTATCTCATTCCTTACCTTCCCTCCTTGTACAGCCCTTCCCACACCACTGCTTTCCACACCCCTTTTTCATTGCTCTGAATGCTTCATCTCTGTCTCTTCAGATCATTTTCCACTCCCTTGCCTCTGTCTCTCCAGATCATTTTCCATTCCTTTGCCTCACCTTTCTTCCATTCTGTTCTTCCTTTGTCTTGCCACCATATATATCAGATGTTCATAATCTGTCTAGCCCTTTTCAAGTGAATTTGTACCTTGTATTGTAATTCCTTCTTTTCCTTTCAGGAGGCCCAGAGTAAGAGGAGGAAGAAGGATTAATTCACCAACGGTTAGTCTAAGCCATAAGTAGTTTTAAGTTTGTGTCAGCAGGATAACTGTCATAGGTTGATTGCAGTCACACTTTGAAACTGAAATCATGCAACCCACTTTTTTTCCATAATTATTAGCATGTAAATATGTTTGTATAAGGAAAGAATTTTGAAAGTAATGTAGAATTGCATTTTGACAGAACATCTCTAAGGAGAGAAATCTGCTTAATAATGGCATGGAAGAAAGTTGATAATATTGCTCATGGCGAGGGGACTTGGTAGGTTTTGATATAAATTGATCAACTTGTTATTGCTTTATTTTGTCCATAATCTCCAATAGAGTTAAAGTTGCCATGGAGCCAGTACATCTTGCACACTTCTTATGTTTCTATTTTAGTTCTGTACGCACTTGTTTGATATTCATATCACCATCTAATAACTAATAGGTCCTGTCATCTGTTATGGAGAATCAGTAATTCAGGTTTCCAGTGTCTAGGCACACCTTAAGTTTAATGTAAATTATTTCTTTAGTGCAGCACTTTTTATTATGATTGTATCGTCACAAACAATGTTGTCATTGATTTTATAATCGAGGCATATCCATCTTATGAATTTCTGAGATCACATTTGCCTCTTTGAGAGTTGCACCAAGCATTTGCCAAGTGTGCTGAGTTCTGATTTCTAGTGCACTAGTGTCATGTGTCAGCAAACATTGATCACATGCAGTTAAAGTAGACTGCAGATACAATTTATGTTAAGCTTGGTCTTGTGTGAAGCTCTCTTAGAGCTCAAGGTATTCAGTGCAGCATAGGTGAATTCAAGATTCTTTCACCTAAACATTCACAGTTTTATGTTATACAGATATGGAATGTTATCATATGGTTGATATGTACAGTATATATTTTGGAGAGTTCAACCAAATGATGTCACTGGCCTTTTTTCTTCTATGTAATACTGGGGATTGTACTTTCCTATAACTACTTAGTTTTATTGATTAATCAAGGATCTTGTAAGGATCATGTTTTGTAATTGTATCCATTCCTTTTTCGTATGTTTCATCACCACTGCAAGAGGAATAGCTGTGTTTATATTGTCAAGGGACACTTATAATATTTGCTTTGTATTCAAATTTGATTTATCCATTTTGCTATACGCTGGATATTAGACATGGGGTTATGATTATTGCTTTTTCCCTCTCTCAATTCAAAGAAATTTATATGGATATATCTTGGAAGATAAACACTTCTCATTTTTTCATTAATGAGAATTTGCCTGTCATCTTGGGTGGTTGTTTAGTTTTCATATGTTTTTACACTGGTTTGTGCTATCATGAGTATCTAGGCATAACTTATTCATAAGCAAGAATATGGAACTATAACTGCTCTTAAGCAAGCTGACATTCAATAACTTTCAACAGATTTGTTTTAAAAGTCCCATAAAGTTTTTGAACTTGTCATAGCACAAAGTAGATATTCATGAAGACTACTAAACTGTTTTGGAACTGTTCATGATACCGTAGATTGGAGTGGCAGTGTTATGGCGAGGGTTAGGTGATTTTTGCCAACCTGTATTATGATGGAGGGATTTACCCAAGACAGTCCATTGTATTGTCTTGTTTTTCTTTGTAATCAACAATTTGTCAAGCAATGTATTTTTAGAAGGATGTTGTGGGAAGGGAAGCTACTTCCCCTTGCAAAACCCATCACCATTAGATGGTAGTATCAGTGTTGCCTGTGGCACATATTATGAAATGAGTAGAGATTTGGATTTGCTGCAGGAAAAACATAAGTGATGTACTTCGTGGACTGTTGATGGTGAGGGGATGAACTAGTTTACTCCTGTTGTTTGATTCATCTTGAAGTAGTAGATTATGTTCTTATAATTGCTTCAGTACTTTGGCTACCTGGAGCCTGATCACCAAGCATCTTGATTTTTTCTCGGTAGTAAAGACTACTGGATGATTAGAATTCTTATCAATCAGGTTGAGGTATTTGGGGTATTGGTGTGATCTGTGTATCATGTAGAACATTTCTGTACTGTGGAGTCTGGTTACTTGGTGAACTTTGAAAAAGTTATTGTAATATTTTCTTGATGGATGCTGTCATGATTATCAATAAAGTACTTTTCCAATACTTATATTTTTTTTACATCGTATAAATTTTCCCACTGATGGATCTCTTCTTAGGAAGATGTTTGGACTGATGCATTGACATAAGGTAGCACAGGTGCACTCTTGTATAACTAGGACTTAGGAAACTAGCCATTTCTACTAATAAGATTTACAACTCATAATCCGAAAAGGATTGTCATAAAAGCAAACACATAATAGTATTTAGAGTGGCCGCTTCTAATGAATGGTGCTCTGGACACTTATGTTTATAACAGCGTTTTATTTATTTGTAATTTGCCCTACATTTTATAAACTTTATTGTCAGTTTTCCAACATTAATGAAGTAGCACTAGGAACATACGAAGAAAGGCTGCATTTGCTCATCCGCACTGCACTGAAACCATAGCCCCCTATCCTCAACCAGTCTCCACAGAATCTTTCATGGTTTTCCTCAGCCACTTTACATCACTGACAGCATGTCAATCCTTGAATATCACATCATTCCAATTCACTCTATCCCTTACATGCCTTTCACCCTTCTGCTGTTCAGGTCCTGATTACTCAAAATTTTTTTCACTCAATCTTTCCATCTTCAATTTGGTTGTCTACTTGCGCCCTCCACTTTGACACAAATACAGGTTGTACTTCTTTAATCTGGCAATCTTGGCACTTGGCCATTGCTTGACCACAGAAGATGCCAGAAAATAGAAATTGACCCAACCCTTAATCTTGCCAGCTCATTCCACATACAGTTGTTGTGTTATCAAAGGTAGAACAAAGCTTAAAACAGGAAATGATATAACCATTATTTATTTTTTTTTTTTTTTTATTATACTTTGTCGCTGTCTCCCGCGTTTGCGAGGTAGCGCAAGGAAACAGACGAAAGAAATGCCCCCCCCCCCATACACATGTATATACATACGTCCACACACGCAAATATACATACCTACACAGCTTTCCATGGTTTACCCCAGACGCTTCACATGCCTTGATTAAATCCACTGACAGCACGTCAACCCCGGTATACCACATCGCTCCAATTCACTCTATTCCTTGCCCTCCTTTCACCCTCCTGCATGTTCAGGCCCCGATCACACAAAATCTTTTTCACTCCATCTTTCCACCTCCAATTTGGTCTCCCTCTTCTCCTCGTTCCCTCCACCTCCGACACATATATCCTCTTGGTCAATCTTTCCTCACTCATTCTCTCCATGTGCCCAAACCACTTCAAAACACCCTCTTCTGCTCTCTCAACCATGCTCTTTTTATTTCCACACATCTCTCTTACCCTTACGTTACTCACTCGATCAAACCACCTCGCACCACACATTGTCCTCAAACATCTCATTTCCAGCACATCCATCCTCCTGCGCACAACTCTATCCATAGGCCATGCCTCGCAACCATACAACATTGTTGGAACCACTATTCCTTCAAACATACCCATTTTTGCTTTCCGAGATAATGTTCTCGACTTCCACACATTCTTCAAGGCCCCCAGGATTTTCGCCCCCTCCCCCACCCTATGATCCACTTCCGCTTCCATGGTTCCATCCACTGCCAGATCCACTCCCAGGTATCTAAAACACTTCACTTCCTCCAGTTTTTCTCCATTCAAACTCACCTCCCAATTGACTTGACCCTCAACCCTACTGTACCTAATAACCTTGCTCTTATTCACATTTACTCTTAACTTTCTTCTTCCACACACTTTACCAAATTCAGTCACCAGCTTCTGCAGTTTCTCACATGAATCAGCCACCAGCGCTGTATCATCAGCGAACAACAACTGACTCACTTCCCAAGCTCTCTCATCCCCAACAGACTTCATACTTGCCCCTCTTTCCAAAACTCTTGCATTTACCTCCCTAACAACCCCATCCATAAACAAATTAAACAACCATGGAGACATCACACACCCCTGCCGCAAACCTACATTCACTGAGAACCAATCACTTTCCTCTCTTCCTACACGTACACATGCCTTACATCCTCGATAAAAACTTTTCACTGCTTCTAACAACTTGCCTCCCACACCATATATTCTTAATACCTTCCACAGAGCATCTCTATCAACTCTATCATATGCCTTCTCCAGATCCATAAATGCTACATACAAATCCATTTGCTTTTCTAAGTATTTCTCACATACATTCTTACATCAGATTAAATCAGAAGTGCATCAGGGTCTTCATGGTCGGCAGTGTCTCCAGGATTAGCTTTGTCTTCAGGATATGCAGGGTCAGCAATGTCTATAGGATTAGCAGTCTTCATGATATGCAGAGTCGTTAGGGTCTCCATGGTCAACAGATACTTGCACATCAGGGGCAAAGGAGGTGCAAGGAAGTGGGTTTTCTGTGCTGGAATGAGCCTTAGCAGTATTATTAAAGACCTTCAACCATTCTTGCAATATAGCTTGCTTCTTGTACTTTGGCTTTTTCTTGATTTTCATTGAATCAAAGAAACAGACATAATTACTTGTTCTGTTATAAAGTCCCTTTGTTCCAGTCCTGCAATTGTGTCTCTCGTCATCTGAATACAGTTATCTATAGAAATCCTTCCACTTTCTGGTTTTCCTCTGCACGTTCTTCATGGTGATCTTGTTTGTTTTTTCTCACCTCGCTAAACCTTCTCCATGATTTCTTGATCAGTTGGTTGATAAACAACAGGCTCATTATTATCAATGTTCATCCATTCCCCTAGGTTTTCCTCTGTAATCTCTTTGGTTATTGCAAGACACTTTGGGTTAGTCATACTCTTAGCATACTCGACCAATTCTTGGATCAATACCTCTTCCTTAGAAACTAATCCACAGAAGTCAGGTTCATTCCTTTCCTTGTCCTGAAACATTAAGCTTGGCCACAGTTTGTGCCAGCCACCTTGCAGTGTACTTTTCTCTACTTTATTCCCGGCAGAAGTGGATGACCATACCATATCCTTTAAGTTAGATATCTTCATAAAATCCACAGGAAGCTTCCCATTATTCGGTATGACAAGGAAATGATGCATGAACTACAATCTGTATTTAGATTTCAATGAACCTGATATACCATGGTCAACTATGTGAGCATGCAAAAGAGTGATTAGATTTATGTTTCTGGGGAATCTGCTTGAGATATCACACTCGTATACATGTGTAACTGTTATAATTATGGAGGCATACAGAGATCCAGTAACAAGAATTGCATTAGATTTGGAAGAGAAAAGCAGTTTTAAACTCTTTATGCTCAAAAGAGATTTTATAGAAGTAAGTAGGGATATAAGTAGAATCTTATATGCAAAAGAGTTTGGGCTGTCATAGAAGAAATCAAGTACAGCAATCACTAGCTCCAAGTAAAGGAAAAAAGACAAACAGCATCACTAATGATACTTCTGAACCTTCAATCTTTTATGATGGTGGCAGATTAAGTGCTTCTGATCATTCCCATTTGCTACATAGGAGGTATCAATTTGGATGTCTCCTTTGTGAGGAAACATCACTTGGATGCTTCTTGAGGGCACCTTTTGGGTGCTCTTTCCAGGGAGCATCCTTTGGGTGCTTCTTCTGAGGAGAATCTGTTGTGCATTTACCCAAAGGAGTATTTATATAGTGCTTCTAAGATCCAAAAATTGAGGAAGCATAAGACATCCAACTCAGAACCAACTGTTTCTGAATCAAGTATTGAAAATGAGTCCCTGGACAAAGAAGAGGAAGGTCCAATCCTCACATCTGCTCTATTGCCAAAGCATGATTCCAAACCAGGAAAGTCATATGCAAGTAAATTCAAAAACTCAAAGAACTCTTCAAGAATAGCATTTGTAACTTTTCAAAACATTGATTTGTGATGAATGAAAAATGCTGAAACTTTAGGGGAATGTGGTCTTCTGATATAAGCCTGGAAGAAAGTAAGCTAGGAAATGGGAGCTTAACCCCTGAATTTGACTATAGATTCTATAGATTCGACCCTCTACCTGATAATAGGGGCTAAGGTGGATCTGATATTATTGTGAATAACAGATCAATCACAGATAATGGACTGCTTTACAGCAACAGTGGCATGAGTAAATTTGAAATCAGAAATTAGTACAAGCTCCTTATATATTCATTCAAGAAAACTTATGCAAGCTGATACTGAAGACAATAGATTAACTACCAAACCCTTTTGTTAGTGATTTCAGTGAACACAAATAATAGAGGCAATGTATATATTGGTACTGACCTTTCACTTTGCTCCAGTGATGTTTTGTAGAAGGCCTGAATGGACTGATTAAGATCATAGAAGTTATCTTTTTAAGTCCTGTAGAAAAGAACAGAAAATTCTCCAAAGATGTAAACTTGAGTTTAAAACGAGAGCTTTACCCTATGAGCTTTTGAACATCCTGATGTTGAAGAAGCATATGATTGTTTTGCAAGCATCATTTCAAATGCTGACAAAAATAACATTTGTAAATTCCAGGACAAAGCAATGACTATCCATCCCATAGTGGATCCACTCTTGTGATTAAGAATGGTAATATTTTAAAGAATCTTACTAGATTTGTGTAACCGAACATGGATGCATATGTACTCTCATATAGTTGAAAGAAATCCCTTAATCTTGCTGTCCTTAAGCTAAGTAAAGATTCTACCATTTCTACAAGCTATGAACCTATTGCATGGACTAGATCTTTACTAATAGTATCACTCAATTTCAATGTGGTTTCAATCTTCCACAGGCCTCTTGCTATGAATATCAAGCAACATTCAGAGGGGATTTGCAAAATCATCATATAATAGCAGTGTTCTTTAATGTAGAGAAAACTTATGATACTACCTTGAGATTTTACAGTGGGCCTTCAAGGCAGACTAATAAAGATTATTCAATAGATTTTGAAAGAAAATCAAGTGTTGGTAGTGAATACTTGGAAAGTTATTCAGCAGGGCTTCACAGCTGCCATTGATATTGTTTTAGACTCTATTCCAGGGGGTATTATTCCTCTTTGTTGGTGACTTTGCTACTGTTTTTACACCTGAAGTTGCTGTCAGTTGCAAGCTGCTGTTGATAAGATTACTTATTAGGTGGATAACTCTGGTTTTAGTTTTCTGAACAAAAGACTAGAGCAGTGCATTTTACAAGATAAACCAAAAGATCAGCAGTTCCATATGTAGTGGAGGCAAAAATTTTTTTCATTATTTTTGACAGATTTTCTTGGGCTACTTGTGTTGAAAATTGAGAAAAAATCGCAAAATATTTTTAAGATACTGTCTATTTCATGAGAATGGACAGGAAAACCATGCTGATGTTGTATGATGTTTTACATAGACTGAAACAGGCTTATGGTTTCAACATATATTCATGGACAAATGATGACGGTGAAAATGGTTCATGTTATCCATAATCTTTGTATTATTATATGCCTAAGAGCATTCAGATCCTTTAAAGGTGAAAAGCCTATTTGCAGATTTTGGTGAGCTCCATGTGAATTTAAGAGTACATTGGAAGCTCCGGGCAAGGACAAAAGTCCACACCAAGGCCGTGCCTTAATTGAAATATAGTGAGGATTATGAAGGGGAAAGAAGAGAAATAAGAATTATTTACAAATTTTGAGGCAGTGTAAAACTTGTCTTTTAAAATGTGCCAAGTCTTCGTTATTGGGAAAGACATGAGAAGGTAGAGAGTTCCAGAGCTTCAAGATACAGGGAAAGAAATAGTTATCAAAATGGCCCACCCTTAAGTTGCAAATGACCACACAGTAATCATGTGATGCAGCAGCTTGCTGAGTATCATGTGGTCTATCTAGTTGAAGGGACACACAACATGCAAGCTCTCAGGAGCAAAAAGCAGAATGATATCTGTAGAAGGGCAAAAGTGATGGTACCAACATTGCAGCATAGGGGAAGCTGGTCTGAAGTAAGCCTGGGAGAGCTTTCGAGTCAACTCTGTCAAGTAAAGATGTAAAGCTAGGACCATCCCAGATGTGAGAGCATTATTCCATATGAAGACGAAGCAATCCCTTATATAAACAGAGCAACTGTTCAGCAGAAAAGAAATTTTAACATTTAAACAGGACTCTCAGTTTCTTAGAGGCAGACTTAGTTAGTTCCATTATGTGGGGTTTCCAAGAAAGAGTAGATAGTACAGTAATGCCAAGTATGTCCATTGAACCAAGAGGTGGAATTAAAAAATTGTCAAAAGGGATATGAGTGTTATAAGTTGTTTTCGATAGAGATGGGTAGAAACTGGGTCTTGGAGGCATCAAACTTAACAAGATTTTGTGCACCCCACTGAGATATCCTGCCCAAATCTGAGTTTATTGAGAAAGTTGCATCGAGATGAGATGTGGATCGAGTGAGAGAAGTAGAAATGAAGGATGAGGATGAATGCAGTGTCAGGTCATTAGCGTAAGAGTGCACTCAGTTATTTTTGTGGAAGAGAGGAAATCACTGATAAAAAGGAGAAAAAGTATGGGACAGGACAGAACCTTGAGACACCACTGTTGATGGAGAAGATGAGAGAGTCTGACCCATTAACAACCACAGAGAGGAATAAAGTGAGGTATGGAAGCCAAAAAATGGGACCCTGATGCAACACCCTGTCAAAAGCTTTGGATAAGTCAAAGGCAACTACGAAAGACTCTTCAAAATCTAACAGGGATGATGACCAGACATCAATAAGACAGAAACCACCAGTGAATTTTGTCCAATGGAAACCATACTGGTGATCAGAGAGAAGGTTATGAGATTTAAGGTGTCTAAGGCTATAGGAGTTGGGGAGGGATTCAAAGACTTTGGAAATGGTTGATGTCAAAGCAATAGGACAATAGATAGAGGGGTCAGAGCGGTCATCCGCTGCTTCGAAGAGGAAGGAAAAGTTTTGACTATTAAACAGAACCAGAACAGATGAGCAAGCACAGATGCAAGTTCAGAGGTGCACTCCTTCAGTACATGAGGACGGATGCCAACAGGATGATAATGTGTGTGTTCACAGAGGAGCACTTTTTGGACACAGAAAAAAGGTTGGTAAGAGGAGTGTCAGGGGATGAAGGAATGATATATTCATCTAGACAGAGTTGCTTTCTTTATGGGAGAGACAGCTATAGTATTGTCAGAACAGACAAGCAAGGGAAAGTTAGAGTGACAGATGCTGTTTGTGGTACCCTTGGCTAAAGACCAGAAAGACCTGTGAATGATTGACAGGAAAGGATATTACACTTCCTTTGAATTAAGGAAGGCTTTGTCTCACGGATGACATACTTGCAGTGATTACAGGCAGTGATAATAGCTGACTGGGAGTCAGATGGAGAGTTTTTCCAAGTATGATATCCCAATCCTTTGCCTGAATGTCCTCAGAACAGGTAAGCATGATATCCTGATCCCTTGCCTGAATGGCCTCAGAACAGGAACATTGAATAATGGATTGAAAGAAGAGGTCATTGTAGAGGAAGAGGGGATAAATACTTCCATTCCTGCAAGAGTTACCTCTACTATGTGCTTTTTGGAGAGAGAACAATCACTACCTAAGAGACAGTAATTTACCCAAGCCAGAAAAGAATTTAAATTAATTCAATCTGCTTTGTTGAGGTGACAGTATTTATGATTAGAAGGGGCTGCTGGAGGGGGAGGTGCTGTTCAAACAAACATATTTGAGAGTGTGATCAGATGGACCAATTGGGGGCAAGATTGTGTAGTTACAGGAGGATGGACTTGAGGTGAAAAACAAATTCAGAACATTTGGAGAGTTGTCACAGCAGTCAGGAATTTGGGTAGGGTGGGAGATATTTTGCTGCAAGTCGATGAGAATGGAAAACATGAGGGCTTCAATCCTTACACCAACCATATGAGAGGAATTCAACCATTTCGTATGGTGAACATTCGCATCCTCTAAGTGGAGGATCTCGGCTTGCGGACGAGATACCACAGTCTCAGGGCAGGAGTTGAGACAGTCAAAGATGTAAAATCTGTAGAATTAGGAGAGCAATAACCTTCCAAGCTTTCCAAAAGTTTTGTCACACAAGTTTCTTTTTCATGCTCTATTTCTTTCATGAACTTCTCTCATTTCTTTTTCCCAAAACCTTTACAGATCTTGACCTTTGCCTCCTCCAGGTAATAATCAGGCATCCTATCAGCTGTCCCTCTTGGTATTTATATCTGTTCTAGGAAGGTAGTGAAACAGGCATGGTTGTTTCATTGGTCCTTTTTCTTAAGAGGTACTTTTAATGGAGTTAATATAGTTGTTAGAATCTATAATTCATCATTATCTTATTTTTTTCTATACTGTATATCTCAAGGGGTGGGGGCAATTTCCCCTTCTGATACACCTGCATAAAAGTTGGCTATGATTATGGCATTTATTTACCTGCTCTGTCTCAATTTATCATAAAGAAAAAGTATTTTCAAATTCATAAAGAAAAAAATGTATAATTTCACTTGCAAAAGTTACCTACTTCAGATACTTTCTTTTTATTTTTTTCCATATACATAAGGTTACTCAAATGCTAAGAGCAACCCAGTTCAGTCAGACACTTTCAGCTGAGGGCCATTGTGCTTCTACACCACCGTAGTCTAAGTACTCCAAGATTTTTCAGTGACTTCATGAGTTGACACAGTTGAATATTAATATTGACATGTAATTGTTTACTTTCCTTGCAACATTTTCTTCATATATATATTGACATCAATGCAGAATGAATATTAATTTTTTAACTGTACTTTTTTAATTTCTTTTAATGCTGAATCTTAGATGTGTTGCCATCCTGTGGAATCAATCAAGGACTTATCCAAATTTTTATTGTGAATTCTAGAAAAGTTTAATTTTACGAATTTTCTGATACAGAGTAAGCTAATTGTGCTATATTGATGAATTTTGCCTGAAAGCTTCAAGGATCCAACTAAACTTATGACTGGTGTTATGGTTTTTTCCAGACTAAGAAAATTTTGTTGAAATTTAAGCTATGATAAATCTTAGTGTAAAGTAGTACAATTACAGTAAACAATTACCTGAATTTTAATATTAAGGAGTTTTCTCATAATCTCTTTGCTAAAAATTTCTTGAAACACCAATATAAAATCACAAAACAATTATGAAAATTTTGAATTTCTTCAAGTTTTTTAGGTGATTTCATTAAAGAAAGCAAGTATAAATAAATAAATTTTATTACACTAACAAAAATTAAGACATGACAATTGTACAATATATACAGCAGATATTTACAGAACAACATAAGAAGTTAAAAGAGGAATAAGGAATATAACTGATGCAAACTTCATGTTATCCTACAACAGTACATGCATTAATTATCAAATGGCTGCCACTTCCTGTAACAACCATCCTGCTTTCACCTACTTGCAGCAGCTATCATGATTAACTTTACTTGTAGCAAACTATCTTATTCACACCACTAGCAGCAACCATCAGTTACTCATACCAGTAGCATCAGTAAAAGTTGTCACTAGCTGCAAAAACTGTTCCATTCACCAACAATGCAGCAGCAACTGGTTTTATCATTTAGAGGAACAACACAAACGAACACAGGAAACATTCAGGTGGAAGTGACCACAGCTCTGGGCGCACATACAGGATACCATAGCAGTAGTGAAATGTCACAATACTTATGGATACCCAACCTATGAGAAAATGAAGACAAAAGTATACTCTCTAAGCCACAATCTTGTGTTCAGCTGGGCACCAAGATAAGTTTAAGCAGCGAGATGTGAGGATGTAAACACCACAGCAGTTTTGTGGCTATATCTTAACCATATATATTTACTCTGATGGCAAAAATAGAACTATTAAACTATAAGATAATGTGCCAACTCTTTTGCCTTCGTCATATCTTTTTGTTATACTAGACTAACCCAAGCATCCTTGTTTTACGCCAAGAATTCTTCAAGCATGTAGACTTTATAATGTTGATTGTTATGAGTACGACAACTGACACTGGGTACTAACTATCTAGCACTGACAACCTTGACATAATACAGGTCAGTGTCTGGAAGTAGAAAGGCAGTGCACTCTACTCTACAACCATCCAATTTCCAGTATTATAATAATGATATGAAAGAATGATATATACACCAAAAACTGGCAGTCTTTTTAGTTAATGCCACACCAATATATCTTATCACAAATTGTCAACAGTCCTGTGCTAGGCAGAGATGCATTGTAGTTCACCATGGATAAAACTAGTTAATGAAAAGTTGTTTTCTGAATAACTATGACTGATCAGTACCACAAGTTTAATACAAAACAGCTTAAAAAGTTTTGATAATAGTTTTCTGTCATTACATAAACATTACTCCTGTGAAAAAGAAAAATCAATTACATCATCTCTAAAATGATGTAGGAAACTACTGTACCAACACTCATCTTACTAGAGAGGGAAACATTTTACCTGTACAATGTGCCAACTTTATGGCACATATTAAATATGAATAAGTGCTGAATATTACAATGCATTCTAATTCACCATTAAGCTAGCAGCCAATGCAGTATATCCTCACAACTGAAAGTACTGTGCCTCTTCTAAATGGCAGCCAGTAATAACTTTCCATGATAGTATTTACTCATATGATCCATCTAAACATCCTTCTCTTACAAAGTACTCTGACTCTGCCTGGTACAGGGAGTCTTCACAGTGTATGGAAAATCTAAACAGTTTTACAACTACAGCAGTTATCTAGCTGAACAGGAATTCAGTCTCATAAAAGTGTATTAGAGTTCAAAGAGCACTGCCTAAAATAGTTTCCAAGCAGTCATCAAAGTACAAGAATGACATCTGCCAATATAGCTGTTTTAAAGTGATACCACATTGGTTTTCCCTAAAGGCAATGAGGTATGCAGGGCTTGAAAACTGCCTTAAAACAGATTTAATTTTCCCACGTCCCACTTTTTCTTCTCCATGCTAACCCCATTGAGATCACAGATAGACAATCATACACACATTCTTTATGAAAGAAGTAAACTTGAATGATGCACTAATCTTTCATAGCAAGGATAAAATACTTCATCATCAACATTTTCAGTCTTGTTACAGAAATCTTTCAAGGTAGCCTATATGTGAAAAACTAATCGGTGCAACTTCTCACTCTGCTTTTCGTATGTTTCACCGAGTCTCCTGTTTCTCGTCATACCATGCCTCACGTAATCTGAGCACAATGCACTGCACACCACATGGGGTCTGAAATGTCCATCAATGCTCAGAAATTAGCTTCTTCACTGGAACGCATATACAGGTAAGTCCAAGGCACCACCTTTGACTACACCGAGCCCCATACTGTCATTCACTGGCACTGTCCCCTGTGGCTAAATGCACTGCCAGAGGAGTAAAGGCACCATTCCATGGGCTTTTCCTTCCTCTGGAAAAAGCAATGTGAAATTCAACATGAAGTCAACAGTACGGCCTTGTACAGGCATCTTTGATCATGTCTTGATTCAAAAGTTTGCAGCCATTCTCAGGTCCCAGGTAAGCATTAGACGTAAAGGTCAGCATTGAAGGGATTGCCATCAGTGACAGGTACAGGCATAGCCATGGGTACAGGCACGCCACTAATCCTGAGGTCATCCACAGCGCTCCATCCATTAGTGCTCTCTGTTGTCCCAGTGACCTGCAACAAAAGAACCTCTGTCAAAAACTAAACATAACTTTCCACTGCTCTACAAGTAGCAGTGACATATCATTTATGTCAATCATTTTACTACTCATGATGATGGATATGAGAATGTAATGTACATGAGAAATCTTCCTTACACCTTTTCCTTATTACTTTATACAAATTTCTGCTGCTTCCTTGATCAGAATCAATTTTTTTGCTTCATCCTAAGCTCTTCATCCCTTCATCCAGATCTTTTATTTATTCCTTCTTTCCCAATACTTTTCTTGCAGTCCCCCTCATCCTTTTCTTTAGAAACTTTACCTCTCTTTGTTCTCCACCGTATTCCCATGCACTCAAGTAAGTTCTCATCTATCCCTTTCAAAAACTTTAGTCTTACTGACAATCACTTTTGGCATCCTACTCCAAATTCTTAATAGAAATAGAAATGAGCCTCTATTCTATCCCAATCGTTCATTTAACAAGTACCATAGCGTCATAAGCATAAAGAAATTGGAGCAGTTTCCACTCTGTTTCACTACGATCCTAAGACACTACTATCATCCCATCTCACTATTATAATTCCAACTTGCTCTCACAGTACTATCATTCCATCTCGCTCTCACACTGCTATCATCCCACCTTGCTCTCGCACTACTATCTTCCCATCTTGCTTTCACCACATACAATGCGTCATGAATAAAACATTAAATATCCAAGTAGACATTCGCACAATGCTGAGCAGCTTCATCCTCACTTTGTATTATCTTGAATTCTCCAAGCTTTTAACTTTGGGCAGATACATTTCATATTTTTATGCCTAAATTCTTCTGCTTTTATCTTATTTCTTTTAACTCAAATCTCTGTACACCACTCTCTTCATGCACACCCCTCAACTTTTCCATGAGCAGATCAAACATGTTATTGTCAAACTTGTTTTCATTGTGTCTGTCATACTTGCATTTATGAACATTAACATTTCAAGGTCGTAATTCCAACACTCAAGTCTTGTTGCAGTGTATAATCCATGTGTTTTTACTACTGTTTTCTAAGCCTGGGACCAACCCACTTTAAACCTCTTCCAATCTGTCCCTTCCATCCATTTAAATACCCCGTCCCACAAAGTGGATCTACGTCCTCCATAATTCTATTTTAATTGCCATCCCCAATCCCCTTTTCTCTATCATTACATACCACGTATGCAACGTCATTGCAGTTGAAAATCAACAGTACTGATCAATAACATGAACAGGTGATTATACTCAATTCTATTGTACAATGGCTAATGAGGGATTCCCGCCACCGCAAGTTAGTCCTAAAGGCCATTTGGTTTTTCCACTAATGTATGATCATAACTCACCCGTACCTAAACTTACTGGCACTGCATAATCTAACTACCCTGTCGTATTACGACATGTCTAACCGGACCTACACTTATCTAGAATCTTGCTCACATAGTCCCGGAATGGAGTGGTACAAAACCTCCACATTGCCTATGTACATAAAAATTCAAACCAGATCTGCCAGTTACAGTGGCAGAATACTAAAATACTATTGTTTTGAGAAAAGGTAAAAATATGATGAACAAAAATGTAAAATGCAAAATTTCCAGGCTTATGAGATTAATAGTTACAAGTATTTATGCTGAGCAATAATACTGATTAGATTATCACAATTAGTTTCTACGGTAATTTCTACGATCCAGCCAGATGTAATCCTTCACTACACGACAACCTCTCACTCCAGTGAGTCTTAACTTCCTAAGTGATAGGCCAGTCATCCTTTTCAACAACTGCTGAGAAGCACAGGTAAAAACTAGCTTGGTGTGGCTACAACACAATAATACTTAAAATCAATGGTAAACTTTCGACAACTTAAGTATTCATATTCAATAATCGCCAAATTTACAGGTACCAAAACATTGAACTTGATATCCTTGGTCACTCGTGTGCCACAATAACCAACCACTCACCCACCGCCCTACCCGGCATGTCCACAGTCTCATCCTTGGCGCCACTGGCAAATGAAGACGAAAATTCACCTATTGGAATTTAATTCCATCAATTTCACACCAGTGTTGCGCTCTTACGTTTTATCAGTTTCTCAAGGACAAATGCTCTTTAGACTCCGGCAGTAGTTTTATATATATATATATATATATATATATATATATATATATATATATATATATATATATATATATATATTCCTCAAACATACCCGCTGTGGATCCATATGCGCAAATTCCATTCGACACGTTTACAGGTGTATTATAAAATGTCATTAGGGTCACCTGTGTAAATCTGACAACAGTAATTCTTTCTGTGTATTTTACATGTGTGGGCAACTGGGTAGATTCCATCACAATATTCTTTGTTGTGGAGGAATTCCCACCCCGGAATGAATGTCTACGTGGCCGCTCAGGCCAGACACGCTGGCACCCGTCCTGCCTACGTTGCCGTGTTTCACAAATCACCAACGTTAACCGGGTTTTATCTTCAACAACAAGCAAAAATATACAGCAAGGGAACATATATCTTGGTCATAATTCAATTCTCATAGATTTAAGAGAGAAATGCCTGATTGTTCCCTCGATACGACGAATACACACGGTATCCACCCAAGTGGCACCACTGTTACCGGGAATTCCAGGACACTAGCGTGCCAGTGGCCCGTCGCCTGGAATGTATGCCACCGCCATGCTGTGCCACACTATGCCAACCAACGCCATGCTGTGCCACACTATGTCACGCCACGCACTACCTAAGCAACACAACAAAGGAACATCGTGGATTAAGACCTCTATCGACATTTTCCGTGTACTGTGCCGTAACATCGCCCGGGAAAAGTTCTGAATACGGAAGAATTCGAGGTGTGATGTATCGAACGCGTCAGTGTCATGTGAGCCATATTCCTAGCTTTCATGATAATACGGAACAAAATAAGTGAATATATTTCATATCGCTGATGATGAAGTGCAACGCTGAACCTTTCTAATACTAGTGTTATAGCTATCTATCTATCTATATCTATCTATCTATCTATCTATCTATCTATCTATATATATATATATATATATATATATATATATATATATATATATATATATATATATATTAGTTGTAGTTATGTAGCAGGAAATAAGCTGCGATAATCTGTATGACAGAATCGTACCTAGCATGTCGCCAGAGTGTCACCTTAAGAGAATACCTAATGAGACGCACAGTCTCCGGGTACATATTAAAAAAGCATCCACGTTCACAGATGAGGAAATAGCACACTGTTCATGCCTGACATAAGAATAAATCTCTGAAATATGCTTCTTAAGTTCTTTCAGCGAACCTAATGAAGGAAAGAACTAATAGAGAAGGGCAACAAAAATTAGACCAGAAATGAGAGAGTTGAGTTACAGGGGAAGGCTACAATACTTAAATATGACCACCATGGAGAAGTGAAGAGTATGATCTTATCTGATCGCAAATTATACGTTTTAAAACCAAACTGATGATGCAAAAAAAGAATAATCTTTCGAATGAAGTAAGAAATAGAACAACAGGACGAGGTGTGAAATTAAGCAAGAAACTTTTTAGAAATAGATGTACTTCTATAGTATGAATGGTGGATGATTGGAATATACTGAATAAGGAAGCAGTTATTGCAGACAGCATAAAGATGATAAAAACGCGGTATGATTGAAGAGAAGGATCCAGAGAAGGGGCCCCCCACAAGGATAAAACTCACTCTCCGTAAAGTGGAAACAAAGCACACCATACCATCCTGACTAAGATCTCCTTCTACGGACTCCCGCAGCACTCAGGAAGTTGGCCACATCCAATGGTAGGGACCACAGGTTATTCAAAGTGAGTTGTGTGCGTGCCTTTGTATAGTGATCAAATGACAATTGAGTAAGTGATAGGTATCTTCAGTGTGGAAGTTACATCTGAGGCATGAGGCGTCTTATATATATATATATATATATATATATATATATATATATATATATATATATATATATATATATATATATATATATATATATTATGTGTGTGTGTGTGTGTGTGTGTGTGTGTGTGAATTCCACCAGCTGCAAACATAGTTTCCCTAAAAGGACATTCTAATTATTCTACACACCTAACAATAAGAAAATGAAAACAATACATATATGATTAATCTCTATAACCATGCACAGTTCCAGCAACGTCACATGAGTCATGTGCGGGGTGGTACCATAAATTGATTAGTATATCCCTCCATTAGGTGAAGGAAATAGTGTACCATCTACCCTACTACAGAAAGTCAATTACAGAAGCAAATGCTCAACCATCCCTGTATAACCATAATGCCTTGGAAGAAAAACATACAGACTATGAACAACTCAGCCAGTCTTCTTAAAGCGACGTTAAACCTGGCAGTTAACGAATGCGTTTTAACTTCATGTACGTAATTACTAAACAACAACCATCATTAGAAGATAAAATAAAATAAGCTTAAAGTTCATGGAAGGGAAGAAAGCATTTTTGAGAACACAGAAGCATACGTAATTCATAAAACATTTCTCAACAGGAAAGACGGGAAAAAGCAGGGTTGATCTGCTTGTTTTTCATGACAAAGTTTACTGACTCCTTGGACCCTACAGAAAGCCTATCATCTACTGCATAATTTTCACTAACCAAAAAATATGCTTGTATGACTTGAGTTTTTCCAAAGAAGACGATAAAATTAAAGATAAATAGGCTGGAAAATTACAGCAAACGATCTCGAGGTTTGCCGTCTGGTGATCCTGATTTCCTGACACGTTGTTGCTTCCACAAGTTCACGGCCGTTTTGTTTATGGTGGTGGTGTGTGTTGTCGCGGTGCAATAAACGACTGTTACGGAGGCAGGGCTTTGAGCTACCAGCTACAAATTTCTACTTGACAGTGAAATGTGCGTTACAGTGACCATGGAAATAACGTGGATAATATAAACCAGTTCGTATTAGCCCGGATTGAGGAATTAGCGACCATGGATGCCGAGTGCTTCGTGGAATACGTGAGTACGCTAGAAATATAACTCACGAGACTTCTACATCCCGGCGCATGGTGTTGATGGACGGTAAGATGTTTTAGTACTAAGGTAGTATTACATTTTCTTTACTAAACTGTAAGCTTTTTTCGTATAATGATGACTCAAGAACTAACAGGCATCTTAGTCATGTGGGTATTTGTTTTTTTTTCGTATAATGATGAATCAAGAACTAGCGGGCTTCTTAGTCATGTGGGTATGTAATTATGGCAGTTTTGTTGTTCTATGTGTCTGACACACTAAGAACACGTTCGTTGCAAATACAGAAACGCGTTGACGAAGTCTTCTCCATCCCCCTAACCCCTTTACTCTTAATCGCCGTTTCTCTCGTTAGTGAGAGCGCAAGGAACAGACGAAGAAAGGCAGTATCCGCTTACATACATTTTCTAGCTGTCATGTGTAATGCACCGAAACCACAGCTCCCCATGCACAAACTGGCCTCACAGACCTTTCCATACTTTAACCCAAACGCTTCACATGTTCGGGTTCAGTCCAGTCCAGTCGACCCCAGTACATCAAATCGTATTTATTCACATGATCTCGTGCAAGTGTTTCACCCTTCTACATGTTTAGGCCCCGATCGTTCAAAGTCATGTTCATCCTTCCATCTCCAATTTGGTTTCCCAGTTCTTCTCCCCCCCCCCCCCCGTCAGCACTCAATATCCACGAAACACGCAATTCAGAAAATATATGAAAATCTGGATTCATTCGTAATAAGGCTATGATCGCCCCTAGTAGTGGCGATCACAGCCTTGCGGTTAGCGTTCCCGTCTACCACGCAAAAGGTCTTGGGTTCGAATCCTGGCTGTTGGAGGGTATTATGTGATTATGCCTCAGGAATTCCTTCTATCTTCAATATGCCTCAAAGGAAAAAAATACTTTTTTCACCCTATACATCAATCAAGTCACCCAGAAGCAGTCTTACCGTAATCGTATTCCAATTTTACAGTGTTAGATTAGGCAAGGAAGCGTCTAGTAACAATAACATAGAGTTGCTGTGTTATGTTTAGTCGATGAAATTTATTGCTGACAGACACCCTTGCTGGCATGTTGGGGAAAACGATAACTGGCACCTGGTCGCCCTTAACGTATGATGTGAGAAAAGTACTACGTGGGTTCCCACGCTGAAGGCAGGTAGGCCACGCGAGACGCTATGAACGTGATTCCACAATTTGTAGCACGTCTTTAAAACATCGAAAACTTACCATTTTACTTATATGAAGACCATTTTAAGTCTATTGTAAGTTAATTATTAAAGAGTAAATACGTATAAAACTGGAGGGCGGAGGTCAAGAATTTACGGAGTATTATATTAAATCAAGACACAACTGTCACACGTGATGGGAGAGAATACCTAGCGCCAAATTTTATCTAGGAGTTATGTTAGGGCGGCACTGGTACACGTGTCCTTAACTAAACGGCGTGTATGTCAGCTGTTGGCGCCGTTAACCCGTTCCTCTCACATCACTCCTGCCCGCCCGCACGTAATCAAAATATTGGCAGATGGACAAATTATTTTCCCCTTTCAAGATTCCTCATTTAAATCAAAGATGACGATCTACTATGTTGTTGTATCATGTGAAGCATTGCTCGAACAACTTTATTTTGCTTATTCTAAAGTATATCACAGGAAAGGACTTTTCTGTTTAGCTTAGTATCTCACCCATCACACCCAAATATACCGCTTAGCTAATACTGCAAAAGATGTGCTGTTGCTTAGAATCTCAAAGATCATGATAATCCAGCAATTGCCCAGCGTCCTCGTCGAGAAGAATATGACTGAAGACAGACATGAGAACAGCGAGGCGGGAAAGTCCCCACCATCTTATTGCCCCGACAAAAGCGCTCTTAACTGCAACCTACGTCGAGCATCTCAGGGCCTCTCTGGTCGCAGGCAGACAAGGTCGTTCAGTGCATGTGCCTCCAAGGCCTGCAAAAACTTGTAAGGCGGCTAATATCACCAACATATACGCTATTTTTAGTTGCTGGGGGCCCCAATCTAGGATATCAACCAATGACTTGAATTTATTGGCCGCCATTCATAAAGGTTCCAACAAACCCGGGATGGATTACTCGGATAAGCGTTACGAAAACGTGACGTCATTAGGTTTTTACGAGTGTTGTTGATGCCAACGTTTCAGATAACAATTCTGGATTGACTACTCTGAGGCCACACCCTCTACTGTTTTAATAGTTACATCAGATGATAAGTACTTTTACACAACACTCCAGAGCATGAGAGGAATGTAGTCTCTGAGAGAGGGCTACGGTAAAGTGCGAAGTTAAACGTGTTGACAAATCTTGGGCGGTGTCGGTACGATACACTGAGTCCCCTCCAGTCTAAGTGATGATGTGGACTGTGAATTGATGGTGGGTGACGAGGAGGAATATATGAGACCTGATGGTGCATGACTTACTTGAGCATGACCTGATGGTGGTGCATGACCTATTGGAGCAAGACCTGATGATGCAGGAGCCAGCTTACCTCATCGTAGCCGAGGTCATCGTCAGCGGTGAGGTAGGCTGGCAGGGCTTCGCTCGGCGCGCCCAGCTCCAACAGCAAGTTAGCCAGACCCGTTGCACCGTTCGCTAAGGCCAACTGTAGAGTGGAGAGAGAGAGGATGTATATGAGAGGCAAATCGGGATGGTTATTACAGTTGAACAATCAATAAAACAAGCATTATTTCACGAGTTGGAGATGCTGGTATGTGTTTATGTTCCAGTAAATGTGTTTCGGAGGTTTTGGCAAAAGGTGTTGGTGTATAGGGAAGAGACGAATTATTGCAGCAAGCGGTGTTAACTTTTGATGGCTTAAACGTAAGGAAAGAGTGTTTGCATGTATGATTGGGGTCAGGGTCTGCTTGTATGTCT
The DNA here is from genome assembly GCF_036320965.1 of Panulirus ornatus. NCBI lineage: Eukaryota > Metazoa > Arthropoda > Malacostraca > Decapoda > Palinuridae > Panulirus > Panulirus ornatus. Next base: position 87,865,842 of record NC_092225.1, on the reverse strand, counting down.
GCTCAAAAATGTGAGACATGACTTAGGGACTGACCTGATATGGCGTGAGGCCGGCGTAGGTTTCCATTGTGAGCGAGACCCGACATGACTCCGTAAGGAAGGCCACAAGCCCGGGGTCTCTGGCCTCCACTGCGTAGTGCAAAGCTGTCCGTCCGCTCTTGCCTTCCTGCAGGTATGAAAAAAAAAATTGAATCAGACATCATTACTTTCTAAGTTTGTTGTAGAGTGAATTTGGTAATGATAACCTGCAGTTGTAGTTTTTTTTTTTCAATCAAGTATATATATATATATATATATGTGTGTGTGTGTGTGTGTGTGTGTGTGTATATATATATTTATATTAAAGGTATTTAATGTTTAAGGTACAAAGATTTAGTTCAGTACACCAAGGCATACAAAGTAAGCATTCATAATACTTCAGGTGACGTCGTAATGTTTTTTGCCCAACAAATGAAATGACCAGCTAACGTCATACCTAAATATCAATCAAACAAAACCACGTAACAGTATCAATGAAATCGGCCTCACTTCCCGTCGCTAACCCGGTAAGTTAAACATCATATGAAAGTAAAACCTGTTAAAGAAAAATAGACCTTGGTTAATGCCAGTAACCTCCCCTTCAGACGGATGCTTCAATACCCCGAGTAAGTGAGCCGAGAAAGTTCAAGGATCAGTTACCCTGACTGAGCTTTTGCAAGAATCCAGCTCGTTCTTTATTCTTGTTTGCTGACATTCTTAACACAGCTGGATAGCCTAAAATCGCTGACATTCTTAAACAAAGCCTAACAGCCCCATAACTGCTGACATTCTTAACAAAGCTGATAGCCTAGTCAGAAAAATTTAAAGTCGGCTTAACTTTTTTTTTGTGATGTTTTAACAAATGATGCTCATAAAAGGATCCAAGGCTGTCATGATATGAAATAATCGATCATTTTATGAAACTAAAAGATTTCTTTGGTGAGAACGAGATATTGCAGTGCGCCGTCTTATACATAAAGTACCTTCGAGAACATATTGTCGATCCTATGATACTACAACTCTGGGTATCATTTTTATTCAACAATGACACTTTTTTTTTTTAAACCATACTAAAGATAGTGTACGATTCCTAGAGCTTCATCTCGGTGGGACATTATAATCCCTGAAAAAAGAGAGGGAAAGGTGCTGGCAATACTGCATCACTCGTTACCTAACATTGTGTTAGTCACCATTATCCACTGAACGCGCCGATTCTCCCTCATGCTTTTTTTTTTTTTTATATCACGGTTGCAGCTTCGTTACATTCCTCAGCAGCAAGCATCTCATTCATACTCATTCCCGCCCGATCAACGTAGATAGCGCTACAACCCTTGAAATGCGAGTGAAGTGAATCACATTTGTCTCCATATGAATGCCATGAAATGAGCAAGCGAATCATTTGATAGTAAATGATTATTTTCGATTGACAACTTTTTTTTTTTTTAAATTAACCTATTCAACATTGGTGCTAAACCTTTTCTCTATAAGAGAGTCCATTTCGGTTGTTCTATGGTTTTTAAGATCCCATCCAACAATGAAACAGCTTCTCTGTGATTTATTTTATTACAACCAGAAATTGGAAAAGTGAGGGAACGAGGGTAACTAAATATAACAACTAGAGCAAAATAAGGTGCTGCCGGACTCTGCTTGTCCGAGGTTACACCGCGAGTGAAAAGTAACCTTTAGCGTGGCTGTGTATCAGGACGAGTACATTCTCATCTTGGAGCATATCACACCAAAGGAGTCTACATTTTCCTGCTGCTGGAAGCAGCGCAATCTTTGGTTGCAGGAACATTTAAATAGAGGTTCTGGGTAACACCATGGCTCTTTAACACATGCTTCATAACGCTTGAAAATATACGTTGCCGTGGGAGAACTTGCTTACATGAGGTACCTGAACGTGTTGTTTTGACAACCGAGGAGGAGTCAAGTCTTCACGACCTCCAGGAAAAATGCTTGGCGAACCCCATTATTGGGAACCACTGTTTTAGACACACGCTGGAAAATCTCGTAACTTGTTACTGACGAGATGCGGAGGCCATGCTGGTAGTCTAGATAAATTTCAAGGTATAATACGTAGTTAAGCAGCGTACCAGTTTGACTACCCTCGTCTCGTGTGGGGTCACAAAACATGTGTAAATATTTACCATCATAATAGATTAGCGTTAATATGATCATCTCTTTATCACACGGCTAAGTCTGACAGCGAGGTGAATCAACCGCACTGGAGACCATAACGTATTGTATCAATCATCTGTCATTAACTGTATCATGAAGGAAATAGTTTCACAACAATGGAACTTTCCAAGCGTAGTCCCAACCAGGGTAGATCGATGTCAGCTCGGGAATCCCATTACTGTTGGGGGTCGCGGAACTGTTATCAATTTTCTTCTTCCACGAACCGAGCTGACATTTTTTCCAGTGTTTCTTAATCGATTCGTTCCAAATGATAACCGACAGGTGAGCACGGTTGATTCCACCAAACACGACACTAGAGAGCCGTGGTAAAGCCGAGATATCACGGCAGTCCTGTGTAGCCTAGGGTTCACCAAAGTTGTTATTATAATGTCTTGCCTACCGCCACAAACATCCAAACTTGTAGCTTCTTACTGCGTGTTCCGCGCACACGGGCAAACACACCTGCAAGCATCGTCATCCTGTGTCTTGGCGTTAAATACTGCGATGTTGTAAACAAATGAATGCTGAAGGAAAGTTTAGGCAGTAAATCAAGCAGCGCACTGAAAGTTTCTTCAAGGTCACTCTTTCTAAATTATCGGTATGCCTTCGAACTTTTGCCACACTAATCTTTGAGTATGTCATATCATCCACTATCTCACACAGCCTCGAAAGGATTAAGTGGTCTGTCGTTTGAATTCCTCTGTATTCCCACCTTACTCAAATGATAAACTACAGTGTGTTACTCTAAAGAAAAACTAAAGTGTGTTTACTTTTCTCGCACTTTAATCCGCTAATATCAGCTACAGATTTTCATGTGGAGAATGACGAAACTGTAGCCAAGGATCCTACGGTAGATGACGGTGTCCTGAAAATTCTCTCTACAGACGACGACATTCTATCTAATGATCTCGGAGGATGATACGCAACCAAGGATCCTTCAAGGAGAGACGGGGTAGACTACAGCTAGATGTCCTACGGCATAAGGAATGGACGCCATTACACCTACAGAAATTCAAGAAGACTACCGGACAGGCAGGGAGGTATAACGTGGTGTTAAGGATACTCACTCTGGCGTTGATGTCGGCGCCGTACCACGTGAGGCGCTGAAGGATCTCCTTGTGGCCTTCCTGGGCGGCCACGTGGATGCAAGTCTGACCTGCAAGACCAAAAGAAAATCGAAGACATTAGGACTTCTTGCCACTGTAAACAGGCGTATGTATGCAATGCTACTGCAGTAGTTGACACCATTGTATTACTGACAGATCTCTCGATTACCAGGTGGTTCCAGACACTGTAAAATGACTTTTGCACCAGGAAGACACACACTCAGTGGCAGAGGGTTATGCCCAAACAGGAAGGTCCCTTTCGTCCGTAGCGGTGAGATCAGCTCTCGCAGGAGGACGATGGAAGAACAAGACAGGAGGTGATGATGTGCAGCCAAACTATATTTTGACTACATGTTAGACGGCAGAACCTACCACCTTAGTCCCGTTTGAGCTGTGTGTTGGGTGATGATTCCCAGTCAAATAACCCGTTACCGTTACTCTGTTATTACAGTGACTGTAATATACAGCGCCTCTTCATCCAGTGTCTGATTATCTACGTGTGATACCCTTGGCCTCTTGACTTTTCTATCTTCGAGTTGTGTGTCTTCTACTTTATCAATTTGTGAGTGAAGTATGTGCAGGCTGAAGTGTTTATAGATAATAATGAACTTCCTCTACATGATACTTCATTAGAACTTCTGACCAGTGGCTTTCGAAGGGGCGGAAGATCACAGCATAGTAGAGACTGAACCAGGAAGAGGAGGAAGAACGTGCGGGAACAGAAAACGGAAATAATAATAATAATAATAATATAATAATAATAATAATAATAATGATAAAGGACGTGTGAGAGGTACAAGCGATTGTAGAGGAGCGCAAGGAAGGGGGAGACGGCTTGGGGGATCAAGATCCTTCATCTGTGAAAGTCTTCCTCCCGATCAGATATCTCTCTCACTCTCTACCCCCCTCCACACCCTCCTCCTCCTCCTCCTCCCTCCCCGCATCAGTCTGGGGAAGCACGCGTTCCCTGGTCGAGCAGACAGGGACGCGAGGAAGCAGGAAGGTGCAGTAACCGAGCCTTATGCAACCTGGGAGAACGGTATTATCCTCCGCCACCCACGGCCGGTTAACGGAGTTGTCTTCCAGAGAGAGAGAGAGAGAGAGAGAGAGAGAGGTGAAGTATTTGATCACCATCCTAAAAGCTTTCCATTCCTTCTTGACGACATCCACGTGTCCACTGATGGGTGGGTCCTACACCCCACTTGTCGAACCTCACAAGATGTAGACACACACACACACACACACTACAGCTTTCACTCCGCCCTCACCACTGATGTGTCTAAGGCGCTTTCCAAAGACTTGCCCCATTTCCCAGACGAAACTCGGTCATGGCCGCTATTCCCCCACCCAGGGTTTACCCATGGCCAGCGAGGCCCCCTGCTAGCTATAGGCCACAGCGACCGAGACCACCAGCTTGAGCCCGTCGAGCACGGGGTTTCCAAGGTTTCTGGAATTACCAGGTTCCAGATAATTAACCCAGTGTGGGAAGGAAGACGAACTCTCGCTGGAAATCCCGAGAGCTTGTGGTGGTATGACCTCGGTGTGTGTGTGTGTGTGTGTGTGTGTGTGTGTGTGTGTGTGTGTGTGTGCACGTGCGTTCTGGATGCTTAGCTGCTGGAGGTGATCACGAACTGTCACCGTCAACTGTCTGGCCAGGGTGACGTGCAAGACCCACAGAGCACCGGTGCCCCTTGCAAGTGTGTGGACCAGTGAGTACCACAAGTCACCCTACGTCTGGGGGCTTTCAGGGTTCAACTCCAGACTTATATTACAGCTTACGTGATGAAAAAAAAAAATGTTATGGCATACAGTCACACAATATGAAAAGTATGAAATATTTTCTTATTCTTAATCGGAGCATTTAAAAAAAAAAGGTCGAATTTTGGTTATAGAAGGCAGAGAGCCGTGTACAGTACCCATCATCTTGTCTGTCGGCACGAAGACCTGCAAACACGAGAGTCGGTGCGTGTGAAGAATTCGTGGCGATCAAAACATGCTGGAGGGGAGGCGGGCGGGCGGGCGGGCGTCGTTGTGTACATGAGCATATATGGCCATGTTCGCTGCTTGCTGCTGCTGCGGCAGGGACGTCTGCCAAGTGCCACCCAGCTGTGATTCACGACGCTCGGACGTCGCTACCTGTTTCCTACCCTGCGGGCTCCTGCCGCCTCTCCAGCCGTTTCTCCTGCCTGGGTTTTCTTGGCCAGGTCCCCACACACACACACACACAGACCCTGCCCCAATCGCCGTGTGAGAAGCTGCGGTTCGCGAATTATGCGACCGCCGTCGTTGCGTGCGCGGGTTGCCAACCCTCCGCGAGGGGTTTTCCCGCTGAGCGCCCGCCGCCCGTGACACAGCCACCACGTGCCAGAAATAACACCGCCGGTCGGTAAATATAACGACGGGAGGTATTTACTGAGCTTTCCTCGGTGATGTGACGGTCCCGTGACCTCTACCCCTCACCACCCCCAACCCATACACCCCCAGCGTGTGTGTGTGGCTCCCTATCTGCCATCTTGACCCCTCACTCCTGGTAATGCTTCTCAAGGTCGACGAGAGAGCTGGGAGGATGGCACCAGCGGCAGCTGCCCTGGCGGACGGCGGGGAGGTAGGTGGCAGTGATAAGCCGAGGGTGGGTTTAGGGGATGGAGTGGCGGGGGGGGGGGGGGGGGCAGTGGCTGGTCATGTGTGATCTCCAGTCGTCATGAAGTGACGTAAAAGACTCCTTCCTCCCAGCGACCACCTGTACACCCCGCCTCGGGTGTGTGTGTGTGTGTGTGTGTGTGTGTGTGTGTGTTTGTGCACCTCCACCTACCTCCCCGACGTGGTAAGTGTTTTCTGCGCGGCTCTCCGTCAGGCTCTGTCAACGTGACAACAGCGTGACCATCAGGAGCCAGGACGGTGAGTGGAGGAGGAGGAAGAGGAGGAGGACGAGGAGGTCGTGGTGGTGGTGGTCCTGAAGGAGCCTCTAGCCCTCTCCTGGCCACCAGCACAGCCCTGCGCTACACCCAACCCTCCCCCGTGGCCTGAGGGGGGAACACCATCTAATATTATTAAGGTCTTTCCTGTCGCTTGTTTACTGGCAGGGTATTGTCCAGAGCCATGCTCCTCCACAGGCAGGGAGGGACTGGGAGCCACCGGCCCGACAATAATTGTGTGTAATAAAACCCGTGTTTATAATCCGCAGTGATGCAGTGACTCGTGAGGGCGTGTTGAGACTGTCGACGAAGGGCGCGGTGCCGGGGGACTCCTGCAGGAGCGGGGAGGCAGAAGGGGTTAGTTCCCCAGAGTCCCAACCCGGGTTCACCTGTCCCCAGTGGGGAGGTAGATGCCCCAGCCAACCAACCCACCCCCCCTGCCCCCTCGACGCGTCGCCCCGTCACTTACCCCTTGAGGGGGTGGGGGGGGGGTCCACGCCCCTCACGTCACGGTCTTCCCAATGGGGTGTGTGTGGGGGGAAATAACCTTCCCTTTATATAAATATCAGATAAGTGAGCGGCAAGTGTTAATTTTGGAGGGCGAGGATGTACTGCCCGGGTATTTCGGTGTACAGCTGTTTGGTGGCGCGGGAATGTGCGACTCCCGCAGACAACAGCCGCCCGGGGTTTTCCTCCACCCACCTCAAGTGGGGGAAAAAAGGAAAATAAAAAAGAAAATACTTGCAATATTTTGCAGATAAAACGAATAAGGTTAGGGTGATTATGTGGGTTTATATACGTGTGTGTGTGTGGGGGGGGGGGGTTTGTATTATTTTTTTTTCCTCGCGTATGGTTGCGTGTCTTTGTGGCACAGACGTGTGTGTATCCCGCGCTACAGAAGGCATTCCTCCTCCCCCCGCCTCCAACAACAACAACATGAGGGAGGCTGAGGCGTGACAGGGACGCCCGCGGGCGAGCGTGACAGGGACGCCCGCGGGTCAGCGTGACAGGGACGCCCGCGGGCGAGCGTGACAGAGGCGACCGGGCATGCTACTAGTGAGGATGGAGGGGATGGTGGGGGAGGAGCAGATGGAGGTCCTGGGGCGTGAGTCAGGGCAGGCGGGCCTAGCCAGCCGCGGCTCCCTCGCCTTATTTAGTGGGGCTGACTACAGGCAGGCAGGGGAGGGCTGACCCCCGCCCCGCCCCGTGGCTATATCTGCCTCGCTCGACGCCAATTTTACTCGACAGGGCCGCGGTGCCACCAGGCACGCTGGGCATGCCTCCTCCTCCTCCCCCCGCGGGATTCCCACAGTTCCCCCCCTCCCCTCCCCCTTGCCTCCTAGTGCCAGTACCCCAGGGTCAGCACCCCGAACCCCAGGCACACACCCCCACGCCCCACCCCAGCAACCTCAGAGGTGCATTCCAGCCCTAAACAAACGCACGGACACCTCTGGATCACGCGGGAGATGCGTTGACTTGGCCTCACGCAGGTCTCCATGTCGCACCACTGAATATACACTGTCTTTATAGGTATGACCTCCCACAACCTGAACCCTGAACCAAACTTGCTGAATAATTGCTTTATATATATATATATATATATATATATATATATATATATATATATATATATATATATATATATATATATATATATATATATATATATCACCTCCAGGAATATAAATGCAAAACATGTTTGCACGTCTCATGTTCCTGGTGGTGACCTGAATGTAATAATGTATATCGTATATCTCATACACTATCTGTCATTCATATATATATATATATATATATATATATATATATATATATATATATATATATATATATATATATATATATCTATCTATCTATCTATCTATATATATATATATATATATATATATATATATATATATGAGAGAGAGAGAGAGAGAGAGAGAGAGAGAGAGAACAGTATAGTGTGCATGAGGATCTACTTTACGTTCTTATATGCACAGACAGACAGACAGAACACCGCCTCCCCCTCACCCCCACACACACACCGGGCCCCACATGGATCTAATTCCAGACTCGTCTTTATTACACAAACAGGTAAAGATACGCAAGCAACTGAGAGCAACATGAGTGTAATACTCTCTCCCATGTAATACACACACACACACACACACACACACACACACACACACACACACACACACACACACACACACACACACACATTCATACTGCTTCTTTTATGGGAACAGGTGTCTGACTTAACCTACACCTGCAGGTTATAACTATTACTATTTGTGTGTTACCGAGAGAGAGAGAGAGACAGAGAGAGAGAGAGAGAGAGAGAGAGAGAGAGAGAGAGAGAGAGAGAGAGAGAGTTTTATACTGGCGTTGCTCCGCCTCTTAACCTTGTATATGTACCGTGTCTTTACTCCAGTGTGTACACACACACACACACACACACACACACACACACACACACACACACTAGCCTAAGTCAAATACCCATTTATCGGCCAACCCCGAGGTGAGGATAAACACTTGGGTTGGGTGTGGGCCGAATGCCATACCCCAGGATTCCAACCCGTGTGTGTGTGTGTGTGTGTGTGTGTGTGTGTGTGTGTGTGTGTGTGTGGTAAACACAAGACCACTGGGAAGAGCAGCCTGTGTATGGGTTAAACAGTGAGATCGTATGAGTTGGTAGGCGTATAGCCAACTTAACCTTACCAATGAAGGAGACATCCAGACGTTACCATCCCTACCACCAGAGACACAAACCACGATAACATCTCCACCACGATAACATTTCCCACTGAAGCACAAACCACAACATCCTCACTATCAACAGGGTTGCGGGGGAGGGGGAGGGGTGAGAGTGGCAGCGTGAGTCGCGGGATTCGAAGTCGGGTACTTACTTCACATCCTGCCTAACCATTAGTTAGTCCATGAGTGATAAGATGAACGGGACTGCTAGTTTGAGTTATCTTTTGAGAGACTCGGACGATCAGGGTTATCTCGCAAGAGATCAGGAAGGTGTGTGTGTGTATTATCTCTCGAGAGACCCGGACGGTGTATGAGGGTTATCTCTCGAGAGGCCTGGACGGTGTGTGTGTGGGTTATCTCTCGAGAGACCCGGACGGTGTATGAGGGTTATCTCTCGAGAGGCCTGGACGGTGTGTGTGTGGGTTATCTCTCGAGAGACCCGGACGGTGTATGAGGGTTATCTCGAGAGAGACCCGGACGGTGTGTGTGTGTGTGTGTTATCTCTCGAGAGACCCGGAAGGTGTGTGGAAGGTGTGTGTGCGTTGTCTCTCGAGAGACCGGGAAGAAGCACCACGGGTATTACAGGCACGTTTCCTTGTACCAGGTTCCTGATGGGGTGGTGGACGTGCACGTCAGGATATGGAACCAGCGGGAATGATTGTCATGGAGGGTGGAGGATGGCTTTGGGGGGTGGGGAGGGAGCCACTACTGTACAGTGTTAGGGAGGGAGAGGCTTGGCTACCTAGGGCGGTAGGGTGGTGGCAGGGCAACGGTAGGGAGTCTGGCTCACATCCTCCCTCTCCCCAGCCACAGGTTGATACTCTGCCACCTTCCTTGCCACAGGGTCACACCCTGCCTCCTCCCCTGCCACAGGGTCACACCCTGCCTCCTCCCCTGCCAAGGACATGCATCTCCTCCTTCCCACTATTGTCCCCCAGCTCTGACATTAGGAAGAAAAAAACAAAAACAAAAACATGAATACTTCCTCACACTTCTCAACTCCATTTCTTACATCATAATTCAGTGTTGTTAATAAGTGATATATGACGAGCATCCTGGCGTTACACTGTGGGAGAGGCGAGTCTGGTGGGGTCAGGAGGGCATGCGGAAGGTGGTAGTGGTGGTGGGGGTGTCTCAGGGCATGTGGTAGGTAGTACAGGTGGTGTCACTCAGCCACACTCATGGCGTTCTGTGGTGTTATCATCCTCCTGATGATGACACCACAGGTTTTGTGTGTGTAAGTGTGTGTGTGTGTGTGTGTGTGTGTGTGTGTGTGTGTGTGTGTGTGTGGGCGTGGGTGTGTGTGTGTGTGTGTGTGTGTGTGTGTGTGGGTGTGTGTGTGGGAGTCGATCGACATCGTCCCTAACCTGTTGCCACCGAGTCCCCACACTACGAGGCTAGTCAAGGAAATCCAACTGTCGTCTGCTTGGCAAGTAGCAGAACAGCGTTCAAGTACACGGGTATAAGGAAATATTCAGCAGGCTGCTCACGTCCCACATAAGGCCAAAACTAGAATATGCTTCTCACATTTAGTCGCCGCACTTAATACAGCCCAAGGAACGAATAGACAGGGTCTTGATGAAGTCATCAAAGGTGATATTAGAATTAAAAGACGTGAGTTACAGGGAAAGGTGAGAGTTCTTACATTCTGACCAACGTGGAAGAGAAAAGAGTGAAGGGTGACCTGATCACAACGTTTAATATTTTTTTTCTTGAACTAGTTGGATGACGTAGACAGTTAACACTTCGTGTAAAGATGAAGGGGATGGACGTACCAGAGGCCATAACATAAAACTAAACGAGAATCTTGATAAAAAATGTGTTCTGTAATTGTAAGAGTAAAGAATAAATGGAATAAATTGAGTTACAACTCAGACTGTGACTGTGGACAGCATACATAAGTTTAAAAAGACGTGTGACAGGAGAGAAAGTTCACGAGATGGGGGCCCCCACGAGTGTAAAACCCTCAGCCTCCACCGTGCAGTACAGCCAAGTCATCACAACAGTTGTGATTGACGCGCTGGCTGGGGTACGACGAGACCAGGAACGGGGGGGGGGGGGGGGGGGAGCGTGTCCGAGGACGATGTCGAGATCGGGGAGTCAGGGAAGGGGCGTGGCGTAAAGAACGGGTATCCAGAGTGGGGAAGCCGATACCAGGGTGTTACCGATATCTCGTAAAGGACAGGTATCTAGAGATAGAGCACCCGATACTAGGGTGTTACCGATATCTCGTAAAGGACAGGTATCTAGAGATAGAGCACCCGATTACTAGGGTGTTACCGATATCTCGTAAAGGACAGGTATCTAGAGACAGAGCAGCCGATGCCAAGTTGATGCCCATATCTCTTAGAGATGTCGACCTTTCCTGCTGAAGTTCCGATGTGGATGTGTCGGTGATGTCCAAAACAGAAGGATTTTTGCCTCAAGGTGGTGTATGATGACGGTAGCCATTCTGCAGCACACAGACGACGGTGTGAAGATACACACAGCCAGGCGGGTGGGAGAGTGTACCGCAGCGACGACACTCGGTGCAGACAAGTTACACACTGACCAAGGTAACGTGTGCAAGGTATGGGTGAAAATCTTGAAGGAGGATGTGCGCACATGAGCATGAGGAGGATAGCACGGAGGCGATTCTGTTAACCTGCTTTTCATCATCATATGGACAACACGATAGACAATGCATAAACGAGTAGATTCATGGACAGTCTTCAGACGGATGGACGCGTGGACGGCATGCAGGAGGAGGAGGGGGAGGCAAGGGATCGTAATGTACTACCTGTAATGTGACTGATACATAGACGATGAGGGTTGCTACATGATGCCAGAGACGAGGCAGCGTCGGGCAGAGTTCTGAGGCGTTTGATGTAGGTTAAAGAAATGCCAGGATGACGAGGGGTTGGGTGGCGGTGGGGGTGTCTAACCAGTGTGTGACACCCCATCCCTAATCATACCCCCTCCCTCCACACATCCACATCAGCTGCTCTAGACGACAGTCAGCTGGTGTCAGGATCAGCTATGACCTCAGCCGTCCGTCCAGAGATGACTGTACTTCCCAGTGTTGTCTTGGCTAACATCCTCTCGCTGAACTTGTACTTGTCTGTGGAGATAATGACGGCGCCTTTCATGGAACCCAACCCGAGAACAGAGAGACAGCAGTAAGGGTGAAATGACACGGAGATATTCATAATAAATGAACCCAGTTGGTCAGGTCACCTACCTATGCCTCCCATTTGACTTTCTATTACCATTGTTTCGTAATCCATGACTATCTCTTCTTTTCCCTCACTCATCCCGTCTGTCTGCTGCCCTGCCTCTACCTCATCTGCTGCCTGTAGTATGTCTGCTACCTTGCTTCTTCTCTAGACTGCTGCCTGCCTGTGTCTGCTTGCCTCATACTGGTCCCTGCGTTACTTGCCTGGCCTCCGTCACCGGCACGACATCATTGTAATCTGCGCCTTCCAGTACACTGATCACTCCCTCTAGTAACTCTCTCTCTCTCTCTCTCTCTCTCTCTCTCTCTCTCTCTCTCTCTCTCTCTCTCTCTCTCCTCCCAGTACACAAATCTTTCCTCCAGTGCACTCACAACTCCCTCCCCCCCTCCCCCTGTACTCATCTCTCTCCCAGTGTACTCATCACTCCAGCGGTGCGTAGGAGACCTCTCCCAGTACACAATGTTCTCTCCCACAGTATACAGTGACGTTGGTCTCCACACGGCTCCTGGTGACTTCCTAGAAGGCTCTCCACTCACGATTAATCTCAGTAATTCATCAGGTACGGCTTCCCCCGCTGACATGTCCGACGGAAAATCCACCTCAATCCACACGCACACGGAGGAGGTCGGCTGGGGGAGTGAGGACCCGGTGGGTGGCGGGATCACGTGATGGTATACTTAGGAAGGGAAGCCCAAGCACGTGATGGTGCCCTCGGGAGGGATGCCCCAGCCACATGACGGTGTCCTTGGGATGAAAAAGATGCTGTTCCCTGCCTGTGATATGCACATCGTCACCTCTGAACTGACACTGTGCAGGCAGTGTACCACGTGGACGGTCCGGTGGTCCATGTAAGCACCAGACGCAATGTTCTTTATGGGAGGCCCCTGTGGAAGGCTTCAGGCACGAGGCCGGGAGACGAACCCATCACGGCCGAGGACGAGGGAAGGCACGAGACAACAGCGATCTTCCCAGGCGAAGCACAAGCACGACCCGTGCCCCACAACTCCCTTAAAGCGGACGGATGAGCCGCGACCACTTAGTTCCCGCGTATCCGTCAGGGGCTTTTGATTCATATCAGTGGTACCCGATACCCAGGAGGGGCCTGACTCGTGTGAAAGTACTGCTACAGAACGTGTTTACCTGACTGACGACGCCCTGTCTTGGTGGCAGGTCACAGCGGGTGACGACCTCACGTGACCTAATAATCCCCAGAGAAATGAGTTCGGTCAAACTCATTTCTCTGGGGAGAGGCCACAGCTGCCACCAAGACAGGGTATCTGTCGTCAGTGAGGAAAACACTTTGAAGAGCGACTAAGGAGAACAGATTCAGAGGGGATTCACAAGGGCGTGGACTGAGCAGCCTTACAACTAACCTACTCACCAGAGATTTCAGTTCGGGGAGACAGTCGAACAAAAAAAAAAAAATGAATTTCCCAGAAAATCACTGAAAATGTCACAAGGCACAAGAGAGCTAGCTAGCCAGCCGAGACATCTACTCTCGTCTGTGTCTTGTGAAAATGACTATAATCCTATACGCGTGTTCTGAGAACCCGTCGTCCCCCATGTGTAGAAATCCAGCATTGCCGGAAACCGGAGAGAAGGTTGGAAGGAATGCCCAACGATAACCCGAGAACGCCGGGAAAATCCCTTGGTGACGTAAATGCTAAATGTGGCACGGTATCATCCAGCGGGATTGGCTGGCCGGGCCGGGCCGGGCCTGCCGTACACACACCGCCTAGACACGTTATTAAGCACATTACGGCAACATCCCACCATCACCAGCGATGCACCACCACTACGACACCGACACCTCCGGAAGGCATTGATAATGCTGGATGCGCGTAATCTCTCGTGACGAACACTTTTTTCAGAGAAGGCAGCTCCGCCTGGCAGAACACAGCCTGGCTTTACGATACGCATAACCGAGCCCTGTGCGCGCGCGCATACACACACAAACGATAGTCCGCTGTGAAGTGTACGATCTTTGTTTATGACCATTACGTCACAAGCTTACGAAAGATTACACATCATGTTGTTTTACCCATCCACTCCTCCCACGCATCTAGCTATCATCCCCACCACTACCACCCAGCGAATCACAAAAAGCGGGTTCTTCTTGACGATTATAATTCAACTTAAAACAGACAAATAAGCAGGCAAGAGTCTTTCTTTATTCGGACAAATAACCTACTAACATACTCTCATAACAAGACATAATGATCATTTAATAGATCACTATGTACAAGAGATATGAGGGAGACAATGTCGTATATAATAGTTACCACTCGGATATTCTGTTCAACCCAACCACCAACGTGTACACTAATACTGTACAGTGTACAACGTACTGCATTTCAAGATAACATTTGTACTTCAGTAATCTGGACTGGAAAATGAAAGAAAAAAAAGTCGGGTGAAAAATGAAGAATGGAAAGTCATGTATTTTCGTAATACCAGCCACACCGTAAATATACACACCACTCCACTCTGAACAATACGACGAGTCAGGGTATATTATGACAAACAGGCAATGGTGAGCGAGTGGCCCCCTTGTCTTGACGCCCGGAGTCTGGACATCCCAACACCCCCACCCTTCTCGGCGTTTTCTAGCTTGAGGGATGGAGAGAGGGATGGAGCCGACACTCAGGGAGTTCCCTCTTGCTTCCATCGTTAGCTCCAGCACGTGTACACACTAGGGCCAAGCCTCACCGCCCGGCCTGGCTGGCTGTGGAGGGAGAGGGGGTGTGTGAAGGAGAGGTCACACCCAAAACTGGTGATCAGTAAGTGGAACTACGTGATTCCCGGACACTGAGAATCACGACTTTAGGGAAACTGCAGATGAATCTGTGGCGAGTGGAACTACAACTGGTCAGATGAAACAGAGTGTTAGGGAGTGAAACTATAAACTTGTGGCTGAAACTAATAAGTATAGTTGTAATCACGGGCCTCCACCCACCCTAACCCACACCTCCCGTCACCCCCGACCCCCAATCGACAGGGGATATGGCGCGGATGAAACAGACGCTGGGTGAAACAAAAGAATTACTGGAGAAAGTAAATGGTGTGGGGAAAGATGGAAAGGGAGGTGTGTGTGTGTGTGTGTGTGTGTGTGTCAGTGTGTGTGTGTGTGTGTGTGTGTGTGTGTCACAGCCACCGCGGGTCAAACCTCAGGAATTCAGTGTATATCACTGCAGGATGCAGGTGAAGCTGGTCGCGTCTTGCCAAAGGTGTGGGTTACCAACGGTGAAGGTGAGGGTGGCTGCTCGTCGTACTCTCTCTCCTCGTAAAGAACCTGAGACTCGGATCAAGTACCCAGGTGGAATGGCCAACAAGAAGTACTATCACCAGGAAGGACATTCTGTTTCGGCATACATACGGAGCAAAAAGATATGAAAAGGTAGTAAAATACGGCCGGCACGCCAGCTTACCACAGACACAAGCCGCGGTAACACGGACGTGTTGCCATCTCTTGACAAATGGTTACGAAAGGTGTATATCAAGGATTAGGATTTCTGAGAGTCACTTCATATAACCCGTGCGAGGGGGACGTGCGTCCTTGAGCAGCCTCGCCACGCGTTTGAGACAAGCGTCATCGTTTAACCCGAACGTGTGTGTGTGTGTGTGTGTGTGTGTGTGTGTGTGTGTGTGTGTGTGTGTGTGTGTGTGTGTGTTTACCTGTTTCATGGCCACGTAGTAGCGTAGGTGATCCAGGCGAGGTAGGTCGAGGCATCTATTATGTAACGCTGATACCGTGGACACCGACCCCTAGCGAGGGGTCGCACAAGTACGACAGAATGTTATATAGGAACAGACAGACAGACAGACAGACAGACAGACACAAACAGTTACGACAGAACGTAAAATCCAACCTCCGGCCGGAGCTGCAGGCGACGACCGTATTCAAAACGAATGATGCATGAAAATTCTCAAGGGTCTTCAACAATAGCATGATATGCCTGCCAGGCCTACTACACTGGTAGAGGCCACGAGGAAGGCAGGCAGGTCGGCAGCGGGCGCGGTGTGTGTGTGTGTGTGTGTGTGTGTGTGTGTGTGTGTGTATCAGGCTGAGGTGAGGCGTCGCTATCACGGAGGGCGCCGGAGATACTGAGTGTGGGAAACCCAGATAAGAAAGGCGGTGTGGCCAACGTAACTTCACTTGTCTGCCGTACCCTGTGTTGCTGTGTTCGCCACCTCCAGCACCACCCAATGTTGCTGTGTTCGCCTCCTCCAGCACCACCCAATGTTGCTGTGTTCGCCTCCTCCAGCACCACCCAATGTTGCTGTGTTCGCCTCCTCCAGCACCACCCAATGTTGCCGTGTTCGCCTCCTCCAGCACCACCCAATGTTGCTGTGTTCGCCTCCTCCAGCACCACCCAATGTTGCCGTGTTCGCCTCCTCCAGCACCACCCAAATGTTGCTGTGTCCTCACCCAGCACCACCCTGTGTTGCTGTGTATTCACCTCACACCACCCTGTCTTGCTGTGTTCGCCTGCTGCACCACCCTGGGTTGATGTGTGCTCACCCTACACCACCCTGTATTGCTGTGTCCTCACCGCACACTACACGTATCATCACCCATCCTTGTCGCTCTCTCGACCGTTCTTCATACACTGGCTCCTTTGCTGTGTCCGCTCCTCACGCCACTACCTGCTCCAGACTGTGCGACGACCAACCCTCACAACGTAGTGGAAAGGTCTGTCACGTGATACTAACCCCCCCCCCCCCACCGACGACCTTTGTGCACACGACAGGACCAACCCTGGGTATGCCTGTGTACCTTGACCTGAGCTTTAAGTATCAGTGTGTGTGTGTGTGTGTGTGTGTGTGTGTGTGTGTGTGTGTGTGTGTGTGTGTGTGTGTGTGTGAAACACGACAGGAGGGGAGGAGAGGCGGTTCCACGTGAAAGGAACCGACACAAAGGTGAGGGAGGGGTAGAGGGAGGGGGCCAATCTTGCTGGGGGAGGGAACCAGGTCGCCGGTGTTTCAGGGTGGGACTTTCCAATACTTTGTTTATCATCGTTCGAATGGATCTAGCACCTCCCCCCCTCCCCTCCCCTACTCACATTTCCTCCTCCCTCCCCATCAGATAACGACCATCCCCCCCTTCTCCCCGTGATCTATAAACTCCGCAGTAACTTCATTCGGCTTGGAACTAATCTATACTTTTTTCTGTTATAAGTAAAGGAAAGAAGTGCATTATCTTCCTCACATTAAGCCAACGAATCCTAGGAACCATTTAGACCAGTGATTGTTAATGACACTCGACAGTGTATGCTCTGACGTCTGTTATCGGCACAAGTACCAGGGACCCTGGAATTACCGCTTGTAACCTTCTGTCATGGCTTCAAATGTCATCCGGCTGACTGAGGCGTCGCGTCACACTTTAACATACCGGGCACCTGAGTGACGCTAGTTGCGCTGGTGCCTCTCGGAAGCACCGTCACAGATCACCGTTCAGGCACCGCCCTGGTCGTGGTCCTTGTGTCCACCATCCTCAATATTTCACTGGGAGGACATTTCTTGTCGTCTGATCCTCCTTATTGTCATCTGCTCACATTTCCCTGACGCAGGATCTCTCCCCTGCCCTTGCGCCCCTGATGTGTGAGCCGCCGTCGTGCCTCCGTACCATCACGTGAACCGTGCCGTGCCGTGCCGTCCCGTGTTGCTATATCTCCCGACCTCCAACGTCCCATACACCTCCTCGACCTCCAACCTTCCAGTCACCTCCCTCGGCCTCCTACTTGGTGACGTATCCCGGCCCATCATCCTGATCCCAAGAAGGTTTTCCTGCCTCGCGTTATCTTCCTCTACTCATGAAGACCTCGCCTTCGTCTCTGCCGCCCTGGAAACCCCTGTTCTTTCCTTCCGAACCAGGGAGAACTTTCCTCGTCTCCAGCAACCTAAACAGCGGCGACCTTCCTTAGTCTCCAAGCATCCCTAAAACACGTCGACTTTTCTCAGCTACGGAGACCTATCCCTGATTCTCCATGCACACTGGTATTCGTCCTCCAGCACGTTGGAACTCGTCCTCCAGCGCAATGGTACTCGTCCTCCAGCACACTGGTACTCGTCCTCCAGTACACCGGTACTCGGCCTCCAGCGTCCTTGTTCGGCTTCCAGCGTCCAGAATCCGCGACGACCTTCTCCGGCCTCCAGCACCCCAAACTGCGGCGACCTTCCCCGGCCTCCAGCGTCTTAAAGCTGCAGTGGCCGTCGCCTGCCCCAGGTACACTTGCACCGGAACCATCGATCGATCGGGCGGCCAACGCTCCTCCGTCTGCATCCCAGGCGGACCGCACGCGCACACTGTCCCCGCCGGCCACGCTAATCTCACCTCTCCCCACGGTCTACCCACGACCCATAATGACCCAGACGCCGCCACAACTCCCGCCAACGACCACCACTTGTGGACCCCAACAGTCAACAAAGGACCCGAAAGATTTGGCGAAATACCGTCAGAGTCGAGCTTGGTCTTGGGCGACGAGACGCCACTACCGCCGCCGCTGGGTACTGTTAGGCGGAGGTGCTGTTGGTGGCGTGTAGATCATGCGGCCTTGGGTGGTGGGCTGGGGAACCTGGTGGTGGTGGCCATCACACCGACCCACCCCCCTTCCACACACACACACACACACACACACACACACAGACAACTGTCAATGTGGACATGGAATATGTAATCCCGGCCCTATTCTGGAAACCCCGCGCCGACCGCACCTTCACCGCCAGCGCGGGAATCCCGCCCAGGCCAACCGCTCACGCTCGACCGTACGACTAACGTGTGTGGTGTTCACTTAACACTAACAGGTTGACGGACGTGTGCAGCACCACCGCCAGTAGCAACACCTTGAACTGCGCACATTTTTTTTTCCACTTCCACACTGGAGAATAAATAAAAAACCTCGACCAGTGTTATTTGTCCAGACTGCTAGACGAAGTGAATTTTTTTTTAGAAGAAAATGTAAGATATAAGCAGCGAGCCACGTGTTGCAGCAAGACATATTGCAAGACACGTGTTCCAGCAAGACATATTATGTTCCAGTAACTTCCCCTCCCCTCCCACATCTCTCCTGCGTTATGGAACAGGGAAACACTTCCGTCCAGAAGCCTCCACAAATGAATGACAGCATAAGGCTTCCTGGAGCACAACTAGAACGGAATATGATTAACCCAGAAAGAGAGATAATGAGATAAAAAAAAACTATATCACCAAATATGTAAATGTACGTGGCAAGGTTCTAGCAGAGGGACCAATGACCTATGGATGGGGGAAGGATAGGTGGAACACTGGACGATGACCTTTGGCTGTGGGGAGGATAGGTGGAACACTGGACGATGACCTTTGGATGGGGGAGGATAGGTGGAACACTGGACGATGACCTTTGGATGGGGGAGGATAGGTGGAACACTGGACGATGACCTCTGGACGGGGGAGGATAGGTGGAACACTGGACGATGACCTTTGGATGAGGGGAGGATATGTGGAACACTGGACGATGACCTTTGGATGGGGGAGGATAGGTGGAACACTGGACGATGACCTTTGGATGAGGGGAGGATAGGTGGAACACTGGACGATGACCTTTGGATGAGGGGAGGATATGTGGAACACTGGACGATGACCTTTGGATGAGGGGAGGATATGTGGAACACTGGACGATGACCTTTGGATGAGGGGAGGATATGTGGAACACTGGACGATGACCTTTGGATGAGGGGAGGATATGTGGAACACTAGACGATGACCTTTGGATGGGGGAGTGGGGAGGTCAGGTGGTTCCAACAGGGAGCACCCGTGTCTAATGCATGTAGCAGCAACATCTACTTGCTCCCATTACTATCCACACTACCGTAATCCTCTCTCTCTCTCTCTCTCTCTCTCTCTCTCTCTCTCTCTCTCGTGTGTGGTGAGCACTACGAGGAAGCCCTACCACTCCGTGTCAAGATCACCTGCTCGGTACCCGTCGACAGTTACTATCATTTCGATAAGCTTAAGCTTGTCTTTGCGTGATTCTTTTTTTCTTTCTTTTTTTTTTCTTCCACTTGGTTACGGCGTTCCCCCCGCGGGGCGTCCGGTGTAGTAGTGCCGTGAGTGGCCGCGGGTCTGCTGGCTGCAAAGCTTGGCAACTCGTCTACGGACCAGCATGTGTGTGTGTGTGTGTGTGTGTGTGGGGGGGGGGGGGGATGAGGAGGGAGGGAGGGACGTCCTGGCCACCTCTGGCAACGCTGCCACGTTTTCGTACCCCCGGGGCTTCAGCAGATGACTCAATAATGTAAATAAACGTTAGACTCATAACAACGTCGTGCCCACTCCAGAATTTTCCTGGAGTTGTAACACGGCCGCCATGCAGACGTGCACATGAACGGTGGGTTCTCCTCACCGGGGAGGTGTGTGTGTGTGTGTGTGTGTGTGTGTGTGTTGGGGGGGTGGACGTCAGGCAGCAGCTACCGGTGCCTCGCTCCACACACACACACACACACACACACACACACACACACACAGCCCCACCGTTACTAACAAAATCACAATTGTTTTCACGAGAAAATAAAAAAAAATAATAATATTCGTTCTGATTTGTTTTGGACTGGATGGTCATGTTCTTTATGTCTGGGACCGTCATAACATTATTCATAAACCAGTCGTGTTTTTTTCTTCGTCATGGCCATTCTCTCTCTCTCTCTCTCTCTCTCTCTCTCTCTCTCTCTCTCTCTCTCTCTCTCTCTCTCTCTCTCTAATCCCAGGAGCTTGGCCATGTCGTTTGTCACATGATCTTCACACATGCATAATCTAAAGGAATAAAATACCATCCTCTAAAGAGTTTGCTGTGGCACTTGACATTCGTTTGGGGGGATTAAGGAAACGGCTGTTGTCCTGGCACTACTAACTGCTCTGGCTGGCAAGTGCCTTCAGCACGACACGTGTTGAGAGGCGAGGAGGGTGGCACGGGAGGCGTCATGCAGCCAGCACGGGTGTATGGTACCATGGGAGAGGCGGCCACCCCTCCGCCTTCAGACGGTACCTCACCCTCACATCACCTCCCGTACCTGCCATTCCCATCTGCATCCCCCGTGCTCCACAATCTCCTCCGCCCCTCACAGTTATAGTTATTCACATCATATGATAGAGACCAAAAAAAAAATATCTTTTTGTTATTATATATATAGAGTGGTATGGGGAGAGAGAGGCGAGAGCTGGCAGAACTCCCGGGCAGGTGGCCAACAGGTGGCATGACCTCGCCCATCTGACCCTCGAGGGCAGGACGGCAAACTCCCACGGGCACTTCTGCTGCTGCTGCTGCTGCTTCTTATTCTTCTGCTCCCCCCCAAGACCTGTGAGACCTGGGACAGCTGCATGACAGCTGCAGCCCTGACACCGCCGAGGTCATGCCCGACACACGAGGTTACGTCGCCTCCCCCAGTGGCCCACTGACACACTGAGCTGAGGGTGAACACTTGTCCTTGATCATCTGAACCGAGAGGTCGGTCTCCCGTCAGCCAGCAACCACCAGGCGGAGGCTGCAAGCCCTCAGCGAACAACAGCCCGACCGACAGCCACAGGCAGAGATATGGAAGTCGAAGTCCCCTCTAGCTTCTTTGTGCACGGTCCATCCCGCTAGACTGTAGAGATATGACTATGATCTGGGCGAGAAATCAACGTCTTCCATCCTCTTGAGGAAACCAGAAATGACCTCTCTCTCTCTCTCTCTCTCTCTCTCTCTCTCTCTCTCTCTCTCTCTCTCTCTCTCTCTCTCTCTCTCTCTCTCTCTCGCACTTCAGGGTCCCTCAACAGTCCCCAAGAACGGGACATACTGTGCTAAGAGTAGGATTCGATGGGGGGAGTGTGGCTAGAGGAGGGAGGCGCCAGAGGAGCCAGGTTTTGCTGGGATTCCCGGATGGGCCCGTCACAGCACACCAGCCTCACCGCTGATGTAAACACTGGTCGACGCCAGCAGCTGCACCCTGGCCGCTCCCGCTTTTGCCTGTGCCTCCCACCACGGCGTCGCCGAAACACGGAAGCGGACGGTGAAAAGAACAGTTCGCTACAACGAAAGACGAAGAAACGAAAACAAGGGACAGTGGAGAAACTGAAAACTGGATGAAGAGGTGAACAGAAAACAGTACCCATGTCTCAGTGTTATCTGGCGGTGATCTGATGGTGTCGCCCCCGTATACGTGTCTTAATCCAGATACTGGACATGTTACTGACCGTCTTTTTGACCTCCATCAGACAAGGAGGGAGACGACTGAGCCAGTACAGTGAATCACAACCAGCTGCCAACATGCAGGTCTGGTATAGCTATCACGTGTTGTGGTAGCTCATGAAATTGCGAAGGAAGGGGCGAAGGAAGATGAAGGAGACATCTCGTGGAGTGTTTGTCGTCATGGAGGAGTGAGCGGGGAGCATTGAAGGAAATTATAACCAAGGACAAGTGGATGATGATAAATTCACTGAAATTTACAAGAAGTAACGGGAAAATGACAAGTGTAACAGATACATGGAAAAAGAAGATAAGAGTGATCTCATCGTGGCATAGAGAACGAGCGATGGAGTACAACAAACGCAGTACTTGGGTGATTATGTGCAGCTCGGAAGTCAGATGGGAAGTGAGGCGAGAAACTACAAGGTGGGGGGAGTCGGACGGGATATGATAGGAGGGTTTGGGGAGGGACAGGCAGGCCTCCAAGGGTTGGTCGGTCCAGCAGCAGGAAACTGAACGAGTGGAGTAGAGGCCCTGGAAGACGAGGAGGTGACCAGAGGGTAGACAGGTTGCCTGGTGAACGCGAGGGGAGGAGGATGGTATGAAGTGGAGGGATGCTGATGGACGTGAGGGTGGAAAAAGGGTAGTTGTGGTGTGGGCTAGGATGAAGTGGGGGTGGTGGGTGGTGAGGGAAGGCTGAGGAAAGGGCACGAGAGGGAGCGGCACAGACTGAGACCTGAGCCTGGAAATCCCGAGTAGCGGTTGTGCCCCACCACCGCCGCCACCACCACCACCAAAGCTCTCTCGACCAATTCTCGTCCTGGGTCCAGAGATGATTATGACGTGACCTCACTCTCCTCTTGTGACCTCCTCCTCCTCCCTAGCTCCGCCTGCGTTTCCTGGTGGCTTGAGGCATGCCTTCTCCTCTACTGTTCTCTCCCTCTCTCTCTCTGTATATATATATCGTCGTCGACATGATTGAAAAAGATGTAGGATGCTACTCCAACTGTCCTCCAGCAGATAACCTCGTCACTGGCCATCGGGTCTTCTGTTATCTGGCTTTCCCAGACACATTCTGTGTTCTGAGATCTCCCTGTGATTTCTCTGCCAATGTCTTTATCATGGAAATGAAAGCAGGATTTTTTTTTTTTTTGTGAGGGGTTGTGAATTCGTCCCTTCTCGCAGTTGTGCTGGAAATCGTTTGGATTGCGATGACGCAAGACGGGATTTTCCACAGATGGAGTAGCGTCATGAACGGTAGACATCCCAGACGGACGCTGAGGACGGCGCGGGACGAGGAAAGTTACAATTATGTTGTGAACACTTGACCAATGGCTGTTTTCGGGCAGCTGCTTCGTCCAGGTGTTTAGCTTGGCCACTTATCTATCGTTCCAGTCAGCTGGTTTCTTCCAGGTGTTTAGCTTGGCCACTTATCTATCGTTCCAGTCAGCTGGTTTCTTCCAGGTGGTTAGCTTGGCCACTTATCTATCGTTCCACTCAGCTGGTTTCTTCCAGGTGGTTAGCTTGGCCACTTATCTATCGTTTCAGTCAGCTGGTTCGTCAAACTGATTCGAACTGTTGGTTCGGTGCCTCAGTTCGCCCAGCAGGGTAGGCTCAGTGGTTCAGCTAGTCGACGCTGATGAGTCTAACCCGACTGGTTTTGTAACTGAGGAAGTCTTGGTTACTTGGCCATCGTGAAGCTTGTGTTACACTGCAGAGGTCACGAGATAACACTCTGAAGCCTGCGTTGCACTGCAGAGATCATGAGACGACACTGTGACCTGTGTGTTGCACTGCAGAGGTCATGGGACTACACTCAGGCCTGTGTGTTGCACTGCAAAAGTCATGGGACGACACTCAGGCCTGTGTATTACACTGTTGGGATCAGGGGGCTGCACTGAGGCCACGGAGGTCGTGGAACAGTTTCAGAAGGGCTTTCGCTCGAACAGTTTTACGCTTCGAATGTTACGTTTTTAACGATAAACCTCTGAACGTTTTCTTATGGCGTCTGTCTTTCTGTCTGTCTGTGTGTTCGCCTGTCAGTGCCCGGGGTGACGGAGGCTCGCTGTTCGGAAATTGTCCCGTGTGCGACAGGTCGGACCAAAATAGATTCTCCAGGCGGTCATGAGCTTCCAGGAGGTTCATGCTTCACTGATGAGCCAATCCGGGCGTCCCAGGTCGGTTGTGCGCGGTGACCCAGGCTGCGTGTGACCTCCCATGGTCACTCGGCCGATAGGAGGATGATCTCACACCTCAGGTGACTCAGGCCCACCTCGCCAGGTGTCACCCACCACCCACACCTGATGCCCACACACCCCCCTCCTCTCCTCCCCTCTCCACATGCCGAGGAACTGACCCGAGTGGTGACCAGTGGAATACTTGCACCCGTCTCACGCCACACTCAGCACACGGGGAAGACGTGCACTACACTCGGATTAATGGTGGAGGTTTTTGACTGGATGGAAACCTTATGGTAAGGTTTTCTATCTTAAGACACTGTCGTAATGCATACGGCGACATGTTTGACGGAGGATGTGTGTGTGTGTGTGTGTGTGTGTGTGTGTGTGTGTGTGTGTGTGAATCACGTTAGCGAGGCTGGTGCACCGGAGGCAGCGTTGGTGGTGGTGTCCGAGCCTGGCACCGACTACATTACAGCTTGGGATCAGCTGCCATGGCTGAAGCCACTGTAAACCATCAGGAGGGTCGTGTGACAGGGGGGTGAGGAGGAGAAGGACGCGTGCGGTGATGAATAGT
The DNA here is from genome assembly GCF_036320965.1 of Panulirus ornatus. Lineage (NCBI taxonomy): Eukaryota > Metazoa > Arthropoda > Malacostraca > Decapoda > Palinuridae > Panulirus > Panulirus ornatus. The sequence continues at coordinate 87,840,718 of NC_092225.1, read as the reverse complement.
CATGATGGCGGAGGTGTGGCGAGGGTCACCTGCCACTGTGGTGGGGAGGCGAGGGTCAGGTGGAGGTGGCTGCTAATGCCACACACTCCGGACCACGGTGATCCGACACCGGGAACAAGTAACTGTGGGATGGATCGTGCCAACACCAACCTGACGAAGGAGAGGGATTCATCTACCGCCTTTGAAATGTTGTGGCTCATGGCCGATGATGGTGATGATGACAGAAGCAGTTACTTGATGATTATCAATGGTAAGAAAAGTGTCGTGATCACTCACTGGTCTTCGATCCCGCTTACGATGACTGATAACGAGAGTCGAAGTGAGGGAGGGTCCCTGAGCTAAAGGCGTCGGTGCCAGCGATGGTCCTGGCAGCAGGGGTGGCGGCGGCGCGGCGACTGAGACAGATTACGTATCATAAAAAAAATTATATTAGATAAACTATGGTCCTTCCCTCCCACCTCCGAACGTGCACCCTGTCACCTCCATAATTCCCATGGTTTCTATCCCTCCTCCTCCTTCTCCTGGTTCACCATCCTGTCTCCAGCAGTGTAGGATACTACAACTCCTCTAGAAGCAGACGACCTCTTCACACACTATCTTGTCCTTCCCATATACACTGTGGACTCCATACAACCCCAGCGACTCCACGGACCTCCCGCTCTACCTTGCGACTGGGCTACGTCAGCGTACCAAGTCAGGTACAGAGGTCGTCGTCTCCCGGTATTACTCCGACTGATGACAGACAACAGACGTGCCGGGTCCCTGACGACCCCCCCCCCCCACCCAGCATTCCCTCTGCCTCTACCCTGAAACACCTCGAGATACGTGGGTTGGTTAGAGGGGTATGGAGGGAGCACGACAAATTTGCCGATGTTACCGACACGAGAGAGAGAGAGAGAGAGAGAGAGAGAGAGAGAGAGAGAGAGGATAAACAAACGAGTAACCCTGTATACGGGGGAGAGACAAGAATCGACTGTAGGTGACAGGACGAGAGGACTAAAGGCTGTGGGTGACAGGAACAGTTGCTTTTCTTCCGCGGCCACATCTACAACTAGCCACACAACCCCAGGAAAAGGACCCGTGCCACATAGCTATGTGGTGTGCTAAGCCATGGGAAACACTTCACAAGTCTTTTCGTAATTTTTCTCTAAAACGCTGGATTTTGGTCGTAATCTTTAAAGTTAGAGAGTCACATCTCCACGCGCTTGTCTGACACACTGTGACCTACTGCATATATATATATATATATATATATATATATATATATATATATATATATATATATATATATATATATATCTTTTTCCCTGTGTCATACTGTGTGTTGTCATGCCCGTGACACGTCATTGTTAGGAGAAGGAACCCGAGGGGCGGGCGGACCAGGGGGAGAGGGGAGAGAGGCAGACCTTGGACATCAGGGAGGGAGGAGGAGGAGGAGTCCTACAGCCTAGAGAGAGAGAGAGAGAGAGAGAGAGAGAGAGAGAGAGAGAGAGAGAGAGAGAGAGACAGAGAGAGATCCTGGTGAAACGGACGTGGCGGAGGAACTCGAAGCTTGTAACGGAGACCGAAACATAGGTGTGGGGGCGGAGGAGGAGGAGGAGAGGCAGAGGAGTGTGGTTTGACAGCGTGGAGATAAAGAAACTTGGGAGATGCAGAAACAAAAGCGAACAAGATGATGGCGTAAACGAATTGGAATCCTGAGGGAGAGGGAAAAATGACTGTCATGACAGACAAGCGTAAGACAGCACAAAAAAAAAAAAAAGATGACGTATATCGGGAACAGAAACTTTAGTTGGGGAAAGGAAGAGTGAATGACGGGAGGAGAGAAGAGTGTGTGAGCGACGGGAGGAAGGAGCACCGCACTCCTCCAGCAGGGGTACTTACCGTCGTAGTTGGTGAGGTCAGCGGCGAGGAGGCCGGCAGTGTGTGCCGGCGCGTACGACAGCCTGGCGTTGATGACCTCGGCCACGGTGACAGGCCGGGTCAGCTGGATCACCATGATGATGTCGCCCTGCGCGCACGCCTGGTGGAGGGGCGTGTTGCCGCGGTGATCCCGCGCTACGGGGGACGCCCCGCACACCACCAGGTGGCGCGCCACACCTGCGTCCATCGCCGCCACCGCTAGGTGCAGCGCCGTCTGCAGGAGGAACCAAGAAAATCCATTATTACATGCTTAGTGACGGGGTCAAACAGCAACACTCTGACTTGTACAGGACAGGCTATTGGCAACTGTAACTGATGCAGTTCCTGTCACTATATATAGGATTTGAAGGAAGGGGGAAAGAGAGAGAATAACAAGAAATTTTGAGGAGGTGGAAAACTGCCCACATGAGAGAGAGGCAGATCGTAGCTGTTAGGAAAAACAGTGGGAAGGTAAGAGTTCCAAAGCTTGGCGCTGTAGGGAAAGAATCAGCTATAACAACGACCCACGTGTTGGTGTTCTACTATCATCACGCGGTCTAGCAGGACAGAATAAACATGGGGTGCACACGAGATCTGTGTCGGCGATACCGGCACAAATCACATCTACGGCTGACCCTGAGACACAGCTGGTAACACCCTCACAAGAACACATTTCTCAACTTCCAAAGGTCATCTTGATGGGATTATTCTCATTCCACGGGCTCGGCACACTCTCCCCAACGACATTCCAAGCCTTAGTAGCTGGGAGGACTGGACAACCAACGACTGGGATCACCTGTTTACCTTCTGCTGTGATCTACTCCCAAGTGTTAGCACGTGAGCCCAGCCCGCATTCCTTCCTCCCTCCCTCCCTCCCTAAACACTTGAGGAGTGTCAGATGTCGACAGCATCAGCGCTGAAACATTAAGGCCAGACATTCAGGACGAAGACCTAACTCAACCAGACGTCACCCCCAACCTTAAGTAAACGAGACGTAGTTCGGGTCAGATGGTAATCTTAAAAGACACGCATCCCAACGGTAGGGAGGTCAGTCCGACCTACCCACCCTGACGTAACTTCGAGACAGCGGGATTCACAAGAGACGTAACACGGACTGGACCGAGATACGAAACCCCGACGAGATGATGCAATGCCGACGGGCAGCCCCAGGAGACCTCACACTGCCACCGGTCCACGTATATGACTTTTTCTTTTCGTCTGTCAGGACTCTCGTCACAGCCCAGGGTTTGCCCAGGGGGACGGACGTCCACATATTGGGAATTCTAACGCGTGAGTGACACGGGGGAGTCCCACAGACAGACTGTGAGGACCGTCACGACTCTGGGAAAGTCCAGTACAGTCGTCAACCCCACTCTGTTCTCTCCCTTTCCTTCATGTGACTCACATGTACTTATACGGCCCGCGGGCACTCCACGGGGGGGGGGGTTAGATGATGAAGAGATTGAAGATGGTCTTACGCCGGCAGCCAAAGGCTCGAACGCAGGCGATCTCAAAGCAGTTCATACCCGAGGGACGCGAGTAGTCAAGCCACAAGAGAGCTGGAAGTGAGGAGAATCAACGTTCTGGTCACCATCAAAGAGGATAATATATTATAAGGCAGAATCGACAATGTCAGTGATGAGGACACTGGTGCCTTATGGAGAACAGTTCACCAAGGTAGAGTAAACCAGACAGACACGAGAACGTGGTGGAAGGCATTATCCATTGTACACCGATGATCGGACGTTTCTACGTGGGATGACTGACTTCGCCCATCTAACACGTTTCACCTAAACGTTCCACCGTCTCAAAAATAGGTTTGAAGATATTATAATCCTCCCGATGAGCGGCAACGTTTCTCCCTGGGATCACACAGGCAGTTCCCCCCGTGATAACTACAGCGTAACCCAAGGTCAGACGCCCCGACTCGTCTCATAAGATGCACAGCGAGGGATTACATAATGTGGACCCTCCAGGGGAGGTGCAGAACAGGCTCGTGAGGGTGGCGGGTGGGAGGGAGGGGGATGGGAAGGCCGGCCGCTGGCCACCCAATAGTTGTGCTTGCTCACTCTTCCTCCCTCTCCTGCCACGCTACTGCTGGGACCCCCGCGAGTCCATATATCTGACCTTGTCAAGGTGGCGAGGATGGGGTTTGCTCGTGCGGGAGACCAAACGTCTGAATTAGTCAGATTTCGGCATCATACCCAAGATTGAGGACTCGTAAAAAAATATGAATGGCCTTAAAATTGCACTGCAGTCATGACTGTCGAGCTCTGGAGTTGAGAATATGATTTCCTCGATGAATTCTCTCTCAAACTTTACTTCTTTTGCCTCAGACGTTTTCCACTAATGGGACGTGTGGTAAAGTTAATACCCCGGCTATAATCACGGTTCTGTGGAGCTTCAGTTCTTCTATAATCATATTAATCCTTCAGCAAAAATACAATCGAACGAAAAAAAGAACTGAGGGTGAGAATTTTGACCTTGCTGTGAGTGTAGGTAGCCCGAGATGGATGACCTTGCCAAGAGTGTAGGTCGAGTGAGATGGATGACCTTGCTATGAGTGTAGGTCGAGTGAGATGGATGACCTTGCCATGAGTGTAGGTCGAGTGAGATGGATGACCTTGCCATGAGTGTAGGTCGAGTGAGATGGATGACCTTGCCATGAGTGTAGGTCGAGTGAGATGGATGACCTTGCCATGAGTGTAGGTCGAGTGAGATGGATGACCTTGCCATGAGTGTAGGTCGAGTGAGATGGATCACCTTGCCATGAGTGTAGGTAGAGTGAGATGGATGACCTTGCCATGAGTGTAGGTCGAGTGAGATGGATGACCTTGCCATGAGTGTAGGTCGAGTGAGATGGATGACCTTGCCATGAGTGTAGGTCGAGTGAGATGGATGACCTTGTCATGAGTGTAGGTCGAGGGAGATGGATGACCTTGCCATGAGTGTAGGTCGAGGGAGATGGATGACCTTGCCATGAGTGTAGGTCGAGTGAGATGGATGACCTTGCCATGAGTGTAGGTCGAGGGAGATGGATGACCTTGCCATGAGTGTAGGTACATCCAGCGTGTACTTACAGTCAGATGGCAGACGTTGCGAAAGAGACGAACAGTAAGGTGCCCCACCAACACCACACCATCACTGTTGTTTCCATTAGCCAGGCAGAAGTGTGTGTGTGTGTGTGTGTGTGTGTGTGTGGGTTTCCCCAACAAGAGCCGGGAGTACAGGACCCAGCCAGCCAGCGGGTACCACACACACACACACACACACACGCTGCCTGCCGCTTACATCACCACACGGATGCACGCACCATGCGGGCGTGAGCAGATTAACAATGTGCGGTGGTGGTAGTGGTGGGGGGGGGGGGGGGGGGGGGGGGGCAGGCAGCAGGTGGACAAGACTGAGCAGGTGTGGAAAGAGCGTTGCAGTATCGGGGTTCGAGGCGACCTTCCCAAACCCGCAGTGGGAAGTATGTAGATACCCCCACCCCTCCCCCACCCAGGCCTCCCCTCCCTCACCCTCCTCCCATTCCCGCTGTCACTATCTCTCCCCCTCCCTCCATCACCACACACACACACACACACACACCACTGTGAGTGAAAGTGTTTTCCTAAACAGTAGAAAGTTCCCAGGGGAGTGTACTGGGGGAGCAGAGTCACTCGCCAGGCTGGGTTAGTGTGGTCGATACAGGCCATTAGGAACAAGGACGTTTCTCATACCGGCAAAGGACCCAACTCCCTCTCATGCAGGGCGGGATGCACGCCAGGTGGAGGTAATAACGTGGCCACATTACGGGACTGGCCCCTGGCCTATGGACAGCACCACGAGGACGTGGAACAGCATTAAGATACGATATTTGGAGGCAAGTGGGTGTGGCTTTAAGGCTATTGTAGGTGCTGACGAGGATTCTGCCTTTATAATGACCGCCAGGCTGTGCTGAAGGAGGGTAGTGCAGTACACAACAGGGTTGTACAATACTGAGGCACTAGTGTACATGTAACCGTATGTAAGCCTTAAAAGAGCGTGGCACACTCTGGCATGCCTGCTGCCTCTGCTGACTGACCCAACCTGTACTGTGTTCGGACCTGTGTACACGGGGCTCTCAACCCACCCGTGTAACCCGTTGAGCAACGGTCTACGCTTATCAGACTCACTGCAATCAAATTTCTCGAGAATGTTCACTGTCTAACCCAAGCCACGGCAGAGATGGAGATAAATATAGTGATCAGACTAACTAGCTCCTCCTGGCCTGGGAAGGTGCGGTGTTGCTGAGTAAGACATTACACCCGCGGCCGTCGGACCCAGGCATGGGCCGCAGCGGTGGACTCTAGTGATGGAAGGTGTTTAAGGAATGTGGGGCGGTGAGGGTGACGTATTATAAACACCTGGTGTGCGGTGGGGTTATCAGCTGGTACGTGGTCGTTGTTGCTTCCTGGTGTGTGTGGTGATGTGGAGACATGCCCGGCGGGGGTCGTCTAGCAAGCCTGAGTGTGACGCCGGGGTCACCACCATCCTCGCCTCCGCCGCTCCTGCTCGCTAGGTGGAAACAAGGAAGCATCGCCTCCGGTCACGTGACTCAGCAGCAGCAGCAGCAACTCAAGCCTGTTGCGCACCCCTGCGACCGCTGCTGCTGGAGGAAGCAGGAGGTGCGTGCCGGAGTGACCGGTCACCAGGCACCCCAGCTGCCTCTACGGAAGACCTGACTGGTCATACGCAGCCCACCGCCCCGCGCAAGGTCGTCTGCAGCGTCCACCCTTGAGGACACACGACCGTATCTCCCGTCCCGCCGTTACCTGCCACTTTTGCATGGTACTGTCTGGCTTCTCCCAGCCAACACCAGACAAGAGAATCCCAACGATAGGGCCAAAACGAACTTGATCCCACATATGGGTGGAGAGTCTGATGACGGAGAGTGTACATGGAGTCATACATACGGAGGAGATGTTGCGTGTGTCAGGGGGGTAGCAGTAGCAGCCTCGTGTGAAAGTGAACACGGTGGGAGAGCTGAACAAAATGTGGTGCGACAGGTACAGTGTGCTGGAAGCCACAGCAACAGGGTGCTGGGTACAACAGGGAGAGTACTGATAGCAGTGGATCACCTGTTCAGTGCGATAGGGCCAGTACACTGGGTGCGACGAGGACAGTGTGCTGCACAAGGCGAGGATATGGTGGTGCTGGGAGCGGCAAGGACAGTGTGCTGGATGCGACAGGACAACGTCTGAATGCGGTCAGGATGATATGTATGTGTGACAGGATGAATAAAAACAATGTGCGAAAGGTTTAGGTCTACCATGGACATCGGAGATTAGATAGACAACACAAGGGACAAGGCAGTGTTAGATGCTAGCTTGCGTCAGGGGGTCACAAAGGAGATTAGTTAGAAAGATGGGCGCTGGGGAACAAGGGACGTGAAGTATGGGGGAGGCTCCTGGTGCTACCTGGGGAGGAATGGAGTTGTGTGGGTGAGGTTTGCAGGGTTGGTTTGAGAAGTCACACGGCGAATTAGTAGTGTTCTGGGTCTCACAGTCCTCATAAGTTCTCGAACCCGACGTGGGTGTTTCACACGTTTGATCTGTGGATACAAAGTTCTAGAAAATGTACGAGGGAACGAAAGTGGCAGCCCTCTCTACGTGGACGTGAGGGTGGGCAACTTGTGTTATCAGCCAAATACATCAACATCAGCAGCGTAACCTTGTTCTCGGGATTCTAAATCAACTGGTAAACAGAGTGATCAAGCAAGCCTAACTAAACTTCCCCTCCCGAGATGGTGAGGTGCCGCCAGTAGCACCCAGACTTCTACAATACTGCGTCATCGCTGTTTCCACACTCCTACCGACGTGTCCACCAGGTCAAGGAGTAGATCAACAGCCCAGCCAACAGGGACTGGCAAAGCTGTACAGGAAGAGGGACGTGAACGGTGGGGTCCTGACTAACACTCAACTGTCAGCGCTGACGTCCTGAGTTCTTGTTGCTATCCCGGGTCTCGTGACGCTGCACTTGGACGCTCTGTTATCATAACCTTGAATTATCACCTGATCTTAACTGGACGCTGAGGGAAGTTAGTTCATGCTTACTAGGTGCATTAGGGAGCTGGATAAGAACAGATCTCAGGAGTGTGGAGGGGATCACAGGAGCGGCAGGAAGGTCAACTTTGATACGAACAGACATATTTGTATTCTGGACCAAACTCGTTCCTCTCCTTCGCTAAACGTTAACGCGAGTGAAGCAACGTATACCTGATATGAACGCCTCTGGCCTCTACGGCCCGCGGAAGCCATCCTACAAACTAAGAACAGTAGTAATGCCTTCTTCATACTTTCTTGGAAACGGGTTATTGGAATCGCGAGACCTTTCGCAGAGGAAGGGTGGTCATTGTGGGGGAAGGTGTTGGTGGTGTAAATTTTGAGGGAAGGTAATGGTGGGGAACTAGAGAGCAAGTGGTGATGCAGGTGAGGCAGCCATAGCAGGTTGTGATGACGATGGTGGTGATGCTGGCTGAGGAAGGGAAGGCAGGTGGTGAAGGGTAGTAACTGGCGGTGAAGAGAGAGAACAGATGGTGATGATGGAGAGGAAGATTTGATGATGAGGGTGGTAGTTGTGGCTGGGGTTGTCGGGGGGTAGGGCGGAGGGAGGGGGGATGGCAACAAGGTGAGGCCCCCGGCAGCGGCCGGGTGTGGGAGCCCAGCAGGACTTGCTGTATCCCGATAACGCTAATGCTGTTAGGGAGGGCCGTCTGGCCCCACCACCCAGCCTGCACCTTGCTTCCTCCTTCCTTATACTCCCACCTCCTCCTTTCTTCTGTCCCCTTATACCTTTTACTTTCCCCCTACCTTGTACTCACCTCACTCCTTTCTCTCCCTCTTCTGCCCTTTGACATTTGTTGAGACGTTACGTCTTCCCACACTCTTGCTGGAGGCAGACATTACCCTGCTGTTAGAGATCATTACAGCTCCCTGCGAGAGAGTAAAGGGTGTGTCTATGGCGAGCAGTGGGTGTGCATTTAGGGGCTACAGACACAGACAGACTCTCCAGCAGGTAATAACGCCTCCAGAGGGAAGGGAGTGGAATGAAGAGGGGGGAGCACTGTCTGGCACTCCCTCGCTAACGAAGGGAGATTCGGGCAGCTAGTCATCCATTTTGTGTGTCACGCAGGGAGATGGGAGTCGTGCGTTCTATGCTGCAGGTACCGCTACCCAGCCTTACCCTACACGCTAGGTACCGCTACCCAGCCTTATCCCACACACTAGGTACCGCTACCCACCTTCACCCTACACGCTAGGCACAGCTACCCAGCCTCACCATACATGCTAGGTACCGCTACCCAGCCTCACCCTACACGCAAGGCACCGCTACCCAGCCTCACCCTACAAACAGTGACCCTAGGGGTGGGGGATATCAGCCAACAAATGCCATTCATTTCACTTCACCCTCTAGGTTCATAAGTGATATACACCAGAGACAATACGTGGAGGTATGGCTAACATAGTCTCCTCTTAACATACAGTGTAAAGGATGACTTGTGATCAGACAGTCATGGACAGCCGACACTCCAGCTTGGGGGCTAGGGGGGTGTGCGTGATCACCCAACCGCCTTGGAATCGTAATCAAGGACGGATGTCGTGGTAAGGGGGATTAACTCCCTTAATTGCGACAACTGTTGACCTCTGGCAATAAGATACCTTAAAATAACAGGACCGTTATCAAATGAGATCATGAGACTGAACGGCAAAACGTAGGTAAACATAGGACATTCGCTTTGTTAAAAGTTATAATGATGTATGTGCGGCACAGGGGGAATCTAGTATTGTTATCGTCTGCTACACAGCGCAAGATTCTCTCTCTCTCTCTCTCTCTCTCTCTCTCTCTCTCTCTCTCTCTCTCTCTCTCTCTCTCTCTCTCTCTCTCTCTCTCTTTCCAGCAAGAGTTTATATCAGTGATACTGAAGTCACTGTGATACGGCCCAGCAGTCAGACACAGTGTTATAGCCAGGAGGCCCAACAGTCAGACACAGTGTTATAGCTAGGAGGCCCCATCAGATATGATCGCAGCGTCCTGCCATCAAGAACAACAGTGAAGTACTGATATTTTCGTTGCTGAAGAGTGTCTACGTAGGAAAATGACGATGGCCAGGCATGGCCCCTCTCTACAGGTGTGTCACTGGTTCAGCCTGTGGAGACGTGCCTACATGTCTGGCGCGGGGAGGGGGACTACCAGGTGACAAGAGAGTGGGGGTGATGAGGTAGGAGGGGAGGCGGGGAAGAGTAGGAGGCGGAAGTCTGGAGGTTGAGAAGTGGTAGGCGCGAGGCGGCGAGGACAGGCACCTGACAGTGGCACTGCGGGAGACACCAGTACCACGACAGCAGGAAGAGTTGATGATGGAGAGGCAGTGGTCACGATGGAGGTGATGGGTGAGGCCAAGGAGACGAATGGTGAGGCGCTTAATGGTGGTGGTGAAGGTGTGGCTGCGTCAGATGTGGTGGTGTTGAAGGTGTGGCTGCATCAGGTGTGGTGGTGTTGAAGGTGTGGCTCCGTCAGGTGTGGTGGTAGACGGAGGAGGGGTAGATGCTGGCAGAGAAGGGGATTAGTGATGATAGTGCTGGAAGAAGTGAGGTATGTCGAGGACTGATAGTATCAGGGCGATGGCTGTCTCAAGGTGAGGGTGGTATAAGTGTGTGGACGGTATCAGGGCGTATTAAAGAAGTCACGAGAAGGATGGAGGTGGAAGTGCTGGGAGGGGAAGGGGAACGTCACGAGGGGAGGGGCCGTAAACGTCAGTAGGAGGGGGGCAGGAACGTCAGGTGGAGCGGAGGCGGGAACGTCAGGAAAGGGGCGGAAACGTAAGGAGCGAGGGCGGGTGCATGAATGAGGCGCGGACGAGAACAGGTTCCTGGGGTGTGGGAGGAATGAATCGGTGGGTGCGGCCTCCCTCCCTCCTTCACCAACCACGCTCTTCCACTCTCACTCTTCTCCCACCTTTCCTCTCTTTTTCTTTTCACTCTCCCATTCTTTCGTCGTTTTTACCTACGCTCACACACATCTTCCCCTGTTGTTTCTTTACCTTGCTTCCTTTTCCACCAGTAACTTTACTTTCTTCTTATTCATTATAGTACAATACACCAAGCCCAAAATCCATCTAGAACAGTGAACTCCTGCTCATCCTTACCAATACGATTTGTTATACTCGAGACCTGGTACGGCTATCACTGTGCTCTAACCATCACTGGCATCTTGAGTTACGTTAGATATTACGATGCCTCACAAGCCCTGCTCCTCCCCCCACCCCCTTCAAATGTAAGACTCTAGATCCTGTTACAGGCCGGCGGCAGAACCTCATCCAATCTCAAGTCACGGAGGTCCGCCAGTCAGGTGTGTTCTGTTTGGAGACTAAATACTGCTGCCAACCTTGATGGTTATTGATAACAATGTTGCAACACATACTATGAGGAAAGAGCTGATGGCTAATGGGCTTAAACATTAATGGCAAAGCTCCACCATAACAGGTATATATATATATATATATATATATATATATATATATATATATATATATATATATATATATATATATATAAAGAAGCTAGAAAGCATTCATATAAAAATAGTTTTTATCTGAGAGTAAAGCTTGCGAGATACTGACCCTTCCGGTGTGGTTGGCGAGGTCGAGAAAGGCCTGGTGGGGGAGAAGCCGCGTGATGTTGTACACCACTTCGATGAATCCTCTCATCACCGCCACATGCAGCTGGCTGTAGGAGAGACATACCACGTTACTCCACGCTCACTACAATCTACACTGTACAGCTACTGACATGGACAGTACATATGGATGTTTCACACAGATCATTCTGGTACCACTAAAATATTGCTATGAATAATTTGATACCCAGAGATCCGTGGGTGTCGAAGCTATTTGGCTACGATGTTTAATATATGATCATGCTATATAATTACCATTATGAACGAAAGTTATAATTATGGGAAATGTTTGTAAAGAAAATAGCTAACCCTCCTATTCTCCAAAGAATTGCGAGTACATGAGTAAATAAATAAACACCGTTATATATATATATATATATATATATATATATATATATATATATATATATATATATATATATATATATATCGCAGAACCTCTTTTCTGGGGATATGTGCAAATCCGAAGCTGCGGTACAATCGGAGGCAGGGAAGCAGCGAGTTCTTGGATGGAACTGTGCTCCGTTTCGTCTAGTAGTATTCATAAAGTCTCAGTTGATGAAGGTGACTGTAGCAGGTAGTTTAGGATATAATATATATATATATATATATATATATATATATATATATATATATATATATATATATATATATATATACACGAATAAAGTGCATATGAACGTGCATATGTGTGTGTGTGTGTGTGTGTGTTCACACAAGTAAGACATTATTTTATATAAAATGCAAAGTAATTGCGTGTGAAAAAACGCGCCTATTGTATCCCATTGTCCCTCAGGCTTCTCCATGAAGCTGTTTCCAGCACGAGTCGGGAGGCTAGGCTCTCAGACACCCTGCTTCACTTGAAGTACCAAGAAATATCACAAACTTTTTTTTCGTATGATATTCACTTAGCCCTAATATCCGTAATCACTAATGCAGCATAATGTGAGAAGCTACGAAAAGGACCTGAGCGTCAAATTACGCCACCCAAAACCCCAGAACTGACGCCCAGCCACAGAACGGCCGGCCGACCTGCACGTATTGGCCTCAACTCAGACCGGGATGTCCTACATGCCAGTCATCTGCGGATTTCTTCACTCTGCATTGTCTACCGAAAAACAACTTGAAACATTATTATTATTATTATTATTATTATTATTATTATTACCATCATCATTATAGTAAAGTTAGGCTTACTGGCTTGTTGTATATACAATTTAGGTTGAGGCCTGAAGTTGCCCGGGGCAAGGTTGCAGTGAATGTGTGGCGGCTTGAAGGTGATGGCGGCGGCGGGTTGGCGAAAACCACTGGTGAAAAAAACAAAACTAACTAGGATTGTGCGCTCAGTTCCAGGCTTAATTATCTTCAGACACAACTGTTTTCCATTCATAACGAAGTCTCCATTTGAAATGCATAAGAGGAAACCGTTTTCCTTGAAGGTTAATATCGAACAAATCCGTCGCTTACCAAACATCCGATGTGGTTCCCCCTCACAATTCAGCCACGTAGCGCGAAGATGAGAAAGATTCACGATATGTAAACATCCCGCGTGTGATCTTAAAAAATGTAAACAATAGCCACCAAATTCCAAAACATCATCTACGACGGCCAGATATTTAAGCGTCACGCATCCGGGTAGGGTGTTCGGCCGGCCGCTGCCTTGCAAGTTCACAAGGTCACGTGATCAAGGCCGTTACCTCATCCTCAGCCCCGAGGGAACTTTTACCTCTAAGGTAATCTAAACCCCACACCTATGTGGTCTGTTACCGGGTTCTCTGACACTACCTAGCAACGTGTGCGTTGCTCAGTTCGTCAAAAAAAAAAAAAATCATGTTTTGGTATTGTTGTAAATTGAATTGCGGTGACATGGAAAAGGCAAGCCTCACGTGAGGCGGTCTAGACCCTGAGGATGGGCTGCTGAGATTGACATTAGTGTTGTGTGCCATTTTTTTTTTCGCGATTACTATTGATAGGCTTCCAAAGGTTGTCTTCAAAAAGGTGTATACATCGCTACTTCAAATGCAGATTTTCTTGAACAAAGAATATGTTATACATATTACCCAGGAGAAAGAATATGTGTCGTAAAAGGCAATCACGAAGGGTGGAAGCGGGCAAGGGGAGGGGTTGGGAAGTTGCTTGGAAATCCTCCCTGCTTGTGTCATCACAATCTAAAAGTAGAAACAGCCACACAAGGATTTTTCCTCTTGGGCTCGGTCGTCTGTTGCTGATGGCATCTCGCTAAAGCGGAAAGAGGCAAGTTTGTATGATTACGTGCACACACTCATTATTTATATATATATATATATATATATATATATATATATATATATATATATATATATATATATATATATATATTGCACTAGGTCACAGTGATGCGCGTGATCTAGTATTTGCTGGTAACCGACGTCACTTTCCTGTCAGGGGAGATACAGGAATGTATTATTTTGTATCTCCTCTGACATGAGAAAGAGAATGTGCGTGGTGTGTGTTTGTCTGTATGTATGTAAGTGTAAAAGTCAGCTTAACTAGCATTAGTATCCCAAAATAGAGATATTTGATAAAAACACCGTTTGGTGTCATTACCGAACTTCTCGTTGGGTTACCAAGAGACATCTGGCAAGAATGACGTGAAATGAATTAGAATCAATAATGACCATCGTCACTCTGTTCTCATAGCTCGATACCGCTGGTGTCGTTCGTAAAATAACCCGTAGTGATGTTTGGAATGTGGCGAATGTCAGGCAAAAAAGAGATGGATCACTCCTTGTGGCGTGGTCACTCGGTCCAGGCAGGCGTGGCTAGGCTATGGTGAGGGACGGCAGGCGACAGGCCTTAGTGTTGGGAGGATGGCGCGTAGGGCTCCTTCCCGCTCATGCGGACGGTACAGGTCCCCCCACGGTGTCCTGGCATGGCTTGAGGGGCATCTTTTTCCTCCCACTGTTGAGCGGTTTAATCGCTCTTCTTCCCTCGTCCATGATGTTCCTGTTGTTGGCTGAGGTGGTTTTCACCGCCACCTGCCGTGACTCGAACCATCCGCCCCACTGTCTGGGCTCGAGTGGTTGTGTTAATCGTGGTTTCAACGCCGCCTGCCATGATATGGTTCACTGTGGCGGCGGCGGTGGTTGGTGGTGGTGGTGGTGGTGAGAGCCGGATCTGGGCAGGTCGTCAAGCAAGGTCAGTCACGCTGCGGCCACCCAGTGACGCCCACATACCCATACTGAGGTATCTCCCCTATGTTTCCTCCCCAGCTGGGTTGTCCCCTCTATATCTGCTTTAGTTTACAAGATTCTTCCTAGATGACCGCCTCTCTTACACCCAACGTTCCACGTCAGGAATGACTTTTATACCACACTTACAGTGTGCACCTCCCTCTTGGGTTTTGGGTAGGTGATGGCGCGGGTGCAGCATCCGGCGACCGCTTTACGACAGACGCGAGGGAACGTACGCACTGCCCTCCACCTTCTCCCAGTTTTAAGTATGAATGTGAGAAATTACCACAAATGTTCAAAAAGGAATAGAAAGAAAATACTGGTATATCACTGGGATGGATACGGAAATGGGTGCCATCCAGCGTTCATTAACTCTGGCATGCCAAGGTGTTTAGGTGGGACTCGTACTCGATGGGGGTAAACGCCTGAAGCGTGTCTTTTGAGTCTTCGTCACGACACCCGAGGGTGTAAGAGGTTTCGTCACCCCCTACTGGGTGTGTGGGAGTCTCTCTGCTCTCTGTGCTTATCTGCTTGGAAAAGGGAGTTGTTCCCCCCCCCCCCGCTCGTAGTACCAGAGTAAGTCTTCTAATCATAATTGAAATCCCCCTTTTAGCCGTTCAACTTGGACTGTGTACCTTCTCGTGAAACATTACGTAACATTGTAGGTGAACTCTTGATTCCTCCAGACATTAGAGTAAGCCGGGTGCTCTTCCCTTCTCCCATACCCTTCATGGTCATGTATGCCGTTCGTTGTTCAGTTCGTGTGTCTCTCTCCTCACGACCTCCTCTGACCCTGTACCGTTAAACAGCCAGGAGGAATCACCTCCGTCGTCAGGAGGTCCGCGCCCCCAGGGCCCAGCGAGGCCTAGCGGAGGTGGCGCGATCGGAAGGCGAGTGTGATAACGCGAATGGGGGGGGGGGGGGGGGTTGCGCGTAGTGGTCGATCTGGGAGGGAGGTCCACAGGGCCACGTGGAGTACCATGTGACAGCCGAAACTCCGCCCGCCCCACTCCCCTGGTTTGTGGTCCCACCACCTGTGGTCTGCCATGCCCTGGGACCACGGGGCTTCCGATGTTACATGGAGGGAAAAGAATCGATGACTGGAATTGAGTCAGTGAGCGAGGAAAATTCCCGAGTTCCTGTCGGAGCCTGGAATATACGAGACACGGCGATGTAACGAGAAATAAGGCGAAAATAATAGAATAATAATAATAATAATAAGATAATTTCCGGAAGAAGGAACAGAGGAAGGAGCCATCCCCCACCCCCCAAAGCTCAGTTCATCTGTTCCTGCCGCTATTCGCTCCTGCAGCAAATGGCAAACATGTATGAATGAAAGAAATTGTAAGAAAATGATAATTATGACAAATTTCTTGTATTGATGGACGATGTGAGATGTACAGAAAACGAGATGTGTACATACAAAAATAATACTCTCGAGTGTTTAACTACGCCTACGCGCGCGCGCGTGTGTGTGTGTGGTTATCCATGTGGCCGTGAGTGTACGTGTGTAATATATACTAAGTGTGGTAGTGTGTCAGTAAGGGAAGGTGTGAGGGGTGGCTTTCGACTGCTGACTATAATGTTCAGAAGACCCACTGGATAAAAAAAAATGAGGGCGTCAACTGGTGTTGAATTACGATCCGTATGTGTTATACGGGGGGGGGGGGGGGCACCTGGCGCGTAGCGACTCTCCGGCACCAGGAGGACTGAGAGATGGCTAGTACTGCAGAAGGTGGTGTATGTGTCTGGTGGTCAAGTGTTTGAGGATCTTCTACCTCACACAGCCCCGGCGGTTGCTGGAGAGAGAGAGAGAGAGAGAGAGAGAGAGAGAGAGAGAGAGAGAGAGAGAGAGAGAGAGGAGTCAATGGGAGGAGGAGGTAACGAGAGCCTGGGGAAGGTGTGGGAGGCACCAGGGTATGAGGAGGTCCCTGGCGTCATAACTACCAGCTCTGAGGGAGGCCAAGCGCGAGACACAATAGGTACATGAAGGTAGGTAGGTAGGTGGGGGAGCTTGGGTTATATAATTAGTGTATCGCGTGGTGCTCCAGCTGGTAGGTTGGGGGGAGGTGGAGAGGGAGAGGATAGGCTGCAGTTTTCGACTGTCAGGCTCGACAATCTGCTGTGCAGTAGAGATCTCAGGTCCAGAAAGTAGTATACGTGGGTAAGGATGAGTTCAGCTGTCAGGCTAGAGTTGGGAGGAGGAGGAAGAGGAGAAGAAGAAAGGCGACCCGTTCGTGTACCGAGGAACTTCTTGTGTGATGTAAGATGGGTGGACTGGGGTGTGGGGGTGTGGTAACCAGGGGTTCGTCCTGCCACAGTGGTGGCGGGGGGACGCCGCCGCGTCAGTAGGGGAGGTTGTTATGGTAATCACAAGTCGGGATTTTTTTTTCTCCTTTTTTTGTTGGTCGTAAGTTATGGAGGTTAGTTATGGTGGCAACACGCGGGGCAAATAGAATATGCTCGTGGTTAAAAGGGTTTATCTTTCATTCTTTTTTTCTTTCTGGTTGATGTATGGTTTAGATCTAGAGTCGTGCACCGAGAGTGGTGGTGCACGCGGACGTGCGGGTGGCGATGATGTGTCAGGCAAAACACACACACACACACAGAGGCTTGGGCATGATGATGGCTGTGGGTCGGCAGGGTAGTCAGCAAAGCCGCTGTGCAGCACCCGAGCCACGCATCACGCGTGACCCCCTCTCACTTCACATGGTAAATGTAGATCGATAACCACACGCGGAATTCCCTGGTCCAACACATGGCTTCACTCGGCCCTCTTATCGACGACATTCCCAACCAGCATATCTTCAACCCTCGCCCTTACTGTGTCGTCCTTGTTGTACCCGTCTGATGTGCGACTCAAGCACTGGCTATACGTCATACAAATCAGTGTATACAAATGTGTATATTTTCGGCCCATGAGATGGGAATGATCCATAGATACACTGCCATATCATCCAAAGTGTGTATGTACGGTATACACACATATACTCGCGACAGAGCCACACGGGTGCCAGCAGAGCCCCACGGTGTGTTAACAGACCCACACGGTCGTCAAAGAGCCACACACTGTGTCGATGGAGCCACGCCGTGTGTCAACAGAGCCACACGGTGTATCAACAGCCACACAGTGGGTCAACAGAGCCACACGGTGTGTCAACAGAGCCACACGGTGTGCGTGGCAACAGGATCAGCGGCGCGAATGATTGAAGGTAAGCAGCAGCAGCTACAGCAGCGGTGGTGGTGGTGGACCAGGAACGCGTAGATTGTATCTGGCAGTGTCATGCACCTCGTGAGGGACTTGCTCACTCCACGTCATGTCATTTTTTCCCACGCTGAGGGAAGGGGTGAGGGATGCCTTCGTCACAGGCCACAACGCGGGTCATTCTGTTGCCACCTACGAGGAAAACGAGTTGTGGGGAGGACGGCCAGAGTACGTTGTCAGGTGATGATTACTACACGTTCGCTTGGGGTACACGAAATGTTTCTTACGCATAGGGTCACATCTTCAGACGTTTGCCACAGGATGACTGGGACGTTTGTTACTGGACTGCATAGTTACGTGTTTATTGCCATGCGATCGACTAAAGTTTGCTTTATGATGGTTCGATTTCTAAAGTACGCCATTGCGAAACGTTTGTCACTGGATGCAAGCACGTTTACGGCACGATGATCGAACGTTAGTCACAAGACGGATTGCTTCAAGGTCCGAATGCAGTCTCGATTGTGAGACATCATAACATCGCCATGGTCGACAGCCTCCTCATACAACATCGACAGGGGGTTTTCCAGAGACTTATACATCACCAACACATGACTTACCATCGTTATTTAGTAACAGGCAACACATTACCATCATTCTTGTCATCGCATTACACACGCAGGACCGTGACACACACACACACTCACACACACACACACATCCCATGACACATCTTACATCCTGCACCCCCTCAGCGCTCCTGCCATCTGACCACATCCGCATCTTCACATCCGGGAAGGAGGCTTCGCATCCTGGAATATATCAGGTCAGGTGAGAGAACGACCCAGGTTCAGTCGGTGGAGGTTGCGAGGGGAACCTAAAGGTCGTCAGTCTGGAAGGCCATTCAAGATTATTATTCAGGGGAACTTTAGAAGAGTCGCCGGTAGGCAGGGACCGAGATTTAACCATGAGGCCCTTAGGGTCATCCGACAAAGGGACGTCCCAAGACCGGCAGGCACGCCTGAGGCCCTTGACATCAGCTGATGCACACGGCATGCCCCACAAGTACTGACGGTGTCAAGCGTTTCTTTGCCGAAAGCTCGAAGGCTGACGAAGTAACCTATAGGTCTGCGGTGCTGACTGAGAAGAAATGCCACTTGCTGACGACACGAGACGTTTCTGACACATTCACTGTGGGGGGTGACATACATACACACATACACGCGCGACAACATACGGTAAACTGACGCCTGTTGCCTTTCCGAAGATAGCAAACAGACTTACACGCCATGAGAACCTTTCCCATCACACACTCCACGCCCTCTCCACCCACCTATCAGATCACACACGCCAGCTTCAACCAACAAAACACTCACAAAAAAAAAAAGGAAATCCATTGCCTCATCTTAAAATTATAATCATTATGCGTACCACTTCATGCTGTGGTCAGTCGACAGAAAGTCCTTGGACAAATGACGTTCACTTAACCCAGGGATTTACCAGCCTTTTGTCTCATCAAATCTCAGATATCCTACTGGGTGATTACACGCTCCGGGAAAACTTGGTGACGAAACCCGATACCTCGAAAGGGAGTGAACTGTGGATATCCTTTTCTTAACATCTGGCCGAGTGATCCTGTGAACAGACTAGGAAGGAAGTGACGCATGAAGAATTCAAGAGTTGCATGAATTATATCGTCTTCGATGTTAACCTGTAAAGGCCTATTGGGAAAATTCATTGGAAAAAAAGTGTGGTACTTCTTTACACGACGTAAGGCACAGCCTACATGTAGTCTGTTCATAAGACAGTAGTATTATGAGTTTAATCAAATAATGTTTATCTCCTAATTCTAAAAAATACTGCCATAATCAGGGAGTCTACAAGCTCGACCTAACCTTCCAAGTTTTCAAATACAATACAGTTGCTTGTCTCTTCTCATCCCCTACAGATCACCTCGCCACGTCTTAAGCTAAAAATACTAACCTCCCTTTCATGGCTCTCAAAACACTCTTAGTCTTCTCACGCACATGATGCATTTCAAAATCAAAAATGTCTTGTCTGTCTGTCTGTCTGTTCCAGCTCCCGCCCATGCCCGGGAGAGGCGACAAAAAAAAAAAAAAATCATTATTGTTCTACCGGGTTCAGAGTTGAAGGTCGGGGATGGATGGATGGATACCTGTACACAGGATCGAGGTCGCCTCCTGTTGGGGAACTTCGCAACACCAACATTCATAAAGAAAACCAGTTTAATTTCATTTTTTTTCCTCTCCCTTCAAAGGAATGATTTAATTTACTAATTTACATTTCCTTAACTAATACTAAGTTTATGACATATCTTAAATGATGCAATGAATTTTCGTTTATATATATATATATATATATATATATATATATATATATATATATATATATATATATACACAGACACACACACACACACACACAGACACACACACACACACACACTGAGAAGAAGGGTCAAGGCAGATGGAGTGAGAGAACATGGTTAGGTTAAGGATATTCAGTCGTAACGTTTCCGATTATCCAAGTCGATTTCTAGGAGTCATGTGAGTGATGATTAATGTTAATAGAATGGATCCGGATGATGGATTCCCACAGTCCAGTCAGATGAGATTTAATAAGGATGTTTCACTTGACAAGGTCGTTTACTGCAACTACCTTGATCCTGTTATTTGTAGAATACTTTATCCGTATATCTATCAGAGTATATATCTCTATATCTTTCTATGTATCTATCCACACACACACACATTATATATATATATATATATATATATATATATATATATATATATATATATATATATATATATATATATAATCAAAGTTATTGTTCCATTTTCTAGTCAAATTCCCTGAATGATTTTCAGATGGCATATCTTAAATAATGTGTGTGCTCAAGCATTTCCTAATATATTGCTATAATATTTGTGTAACTGAATTTATGAGGACTCTAGTAACGCACACATTCAGACTTATATTTTATTTGCACCGATCTGTTTTGTCGATAATAATGGCGAGTCATGAACTAATAATTGAAATCACTTAGGATAAGGTGTCATATAAATGTGTTATAATTTGTAGTACTAGATATGTATAAAAATCCTAAGGAAACATCATATTTTCTAATTCGACTCGATATACTCCTACCAGCATGTTATCCTGTCACCATGTGTTAATATTCAGGTAGAGTTAATATTCCTAATAGTATGGCTCATAATTTATACTTGTGAACATTCCCTATCCACGTGTCTTGAAGTATTCCATAACATGCAAGCATTAATACACACTGTCCTCTGACACCAATGGACACGTCTTCATGATGACTTACTGTGTGTGTGTGTGTGTGTGTGTGTGTGTGTGTGTGTGTGTGTGTGTGCCTTACTACTCCCAGCTCCTTAAGACAGTATTCCTGTATGTTCTTTCTCTCGCACTCCCAACATAACGTCAGTAGTCACTTTACAAAAACTTCCCCCCCAGCACACCCCGGTCATAAACTGACACCTAGGCTGACATAATATGCCAGTAAATTCATGCAACGAAAGGTAATTTTCCGGGTGCCTTACGTGTCGCCATCCTCGTCGCTCTGGAATATCTCCTGCAGGAAGGCTACTTGTGCCTCGCTAAGCCCAAGTCGGGAGGGACGAGGCGGGGGTGTCACTGGGTTCCTGGCTGGGAAAGAGACTTCGGCAGCATCCGACGATGTGCTGCCTGAGGTGTTAGGGGAGGCGAGGTGCAGGGAGCTAAGCTGCTCAGAGATGTCGATCCCGGAGTCCAGTATGCCCTGACAGGAGTGGCCCTGAGTCTTGGGGTCAGGGATCCCTTGGTGGGCCTCCCCGGGTACCACGTCCACAGACCGCATGCTGCTGGGCTCGTCGCAGCCTAGGCTGGACGACGAGACAAGGTTGGAGCCCGACACGAAGCCAGAGTCGTAGAGAGATTTACAGTCGATGGTTGGGGACGCGATTTTCGGTCTAGCGCCCTCCTCTCTACCTTGGTTCATAGGGGCGCCACACGTAGGCACACCTGACGCGTTCTCCACTATACCGCCCTGACCCTGGGCACTGCTACTGTGCCACATCTTAGCATAGAGTCCAGATGTAAACAGACTAACACAAGATCAATACGCGTGGGCACCAGCCTCTCGCTGTACACTTTAACGTCTATAAGGGCCAGAGAGCTTCTTACTAGCGCACCAACATGGCCCCGTCAAACACCAAAACACAAACACTTCATCAGCCTGGCACCATATCTCAAGCACACACAACACTTCTGGCGTCCGGTCACTTTAAACTCCACAACGTGTGTGCGAGCGATCACACTGAATGGCTTCACCTCGCCACCACCAGCGCTCGTTGCAACACGCCGCCATGTGGGAAGACCCAACGATTTGAGTTACACTGCGTTCGTTACACTGCTGGAAATTTTGTCCCACGTAGTTGTTTTGATTATTTCATACCCGTGCTTCCATGGGGAAATAATTTTTTTGTATACAAGTTTTTGATGTTTTCTTCAGTAGCAACTAATTTTTCAAAACAATATAGCATAAGAGGAGGTGGGTGGAAAAGTACATATGATAGATATATGTCCATTTTGTTAAGATTACGTAACAAAATAAGAAAAATTCCCAACTTTCTCATTATCCAAGGTTAAAAGAGAATGCGTACAAAACAAGTCATGAAATCCGTGTGTGGTGATATCTGGCAGCTGTCTCCCCCTGGGTTTCCCCTTCTTGGCTCTTTGTTGCCAAATGCGCCAACCTAGGAATGCTCGTGGATTTCGATTACGCATTTAACGAGATAAGCTTGGAAACTGGGTCTGGTTTTAGGACAGTGTGAACGTGAATCTTGACCAAATATGATCAAGTTCTACTGGAAAGATGTTCTTTGAGGGATTACTTAATTCTTAACGTACTTGTGTTGTAATAATTTTCAACGATTAAACATAGATTATGCTAATCAAACCTCAAGGTTTCTATGATAACATTTAATATTATGTTACGAATTGAAAGTTTTCACTGTAGCAATAACAGTGCGTAAAAATTCCCAGAGCCGAAAGGGAATGATTTTCCTTAAGTTTCCCAGTGAGTTAACCCGTTTTCTTTGGGTAGAATTGCGCGGGAATCACATGACAGTGATGAAACCGTTTCCTTTGGATTCCCTCACAGTTTTCTAGGATAGTTGACCTAACAAACATGACCTAAGTATGACTCTCATATGGAAATTTTCCACATGGGAAGGTACGGCCAGACCCATGATTCAATTAATTTTGAGGACATGCGTCAGACATAGTTACGATAGAGATTCACCTCAGTGAGAGCGCTGCCTCAAGCCACCTTTTATGGTTTACTTCCTGGTATGGCACACACACCGTCGAAAGCATTTGCGTAGGTGTGGTGAAATGGACAGTGAAACATCCCCTTGACCAGGAAACAAATGGGGAGGTTTTCCTAATGAATGTATATTTCGTGCGTTGTGGAATGTTAGCGTGAGCTGCCCCGTGAAGTCACTGGAGAGGGGTTTACCCATGATGCGTACCACTTGTGAAATACCCGACATTCTTGCTGCATTTATATTTCCGATAATTTACGATACATTAGTATACGTTTTAATTATAAATATGACCGATTAGAAAAATTGGGTTTTCTTAAGGTACTAATCGGTGCATTGCACGGTTTGAACTTTTCCTATACCAGTTGACCACACACAGGGTTAATGCAGCTGTTGTATCCACACAAGAGTGAAGTACATGGACTTGTCTGGGAAACCCGTGATGGCTGATATGAAGATTATCATCCACGATAACCTTACCCCAGCTGCCAGAGCGCAGCTCCCCCTCACCTCCCTTACCCTCCCCCAACCGTATCTCCTGGGGGGGGGGGGGGCAGACCGGTGCTGTCGAGTGCACACTACTCTTTGAACGCTCCCCATCCTCCCTCCAGCACCCACCACGTCATGAGGAGGGTGATTACCGGGTTGTTACGACATACCTCCACGATAAAGACCGCGCAGTAAGACTTAACTTTTCCCAGGGGTCCGTCCGTACACCGTGAGTGGTGGAGGAAAGGTGAATGTCCTCCCCGGGGTTGTCATACCTCCACCCCTTGCCCTTACTGCCACCCACCTTCCTCCCCTCACCTCACCATCATGACGTCATGCTATAGTTTAAGAATGCGTTTGGGAGTGTCGCTGAGGCTATGTTTACCCGCGAATCTCCGAATTATATGATATATTTCCTCTTCCTCCTTTGTCAGGCCAAACCCCGTCCTTGGGGACCCAGTACTTGAGCGTGTACATATTTTTACCCGATGTAAAGCTCCAGCCCACCTTTTTTTTTTTTCTTCTTTTTCAAACTACTGATATGTATTACAACGGGGCGTTTGGTTCGCGACGCGACCGTGTCATTCTCTCGTGCGGGTATAGATCTGTTACGCGCTTGCGCCTCAGCGGAATGCTAGGTAGTTCGTCTGTTCGAGCGTCCGCCAGAAGAGCTACTGGATGTCGGCGTCTCCAGCGGGACCTTTTGTACTCCTGGTGGCAATATGGGGAACTTACTAGAGGCCGAGGCGTCGCTAGGAGGTGGCCAGTGTGGATATAAGTTTACCGTTATGTCGTACGTTCACTGACGCTGCTTCCCAACACTCGAGAAACACTAGTAATAAGAAGTGAGGGAGAATGTATGGTAATGGGGGGCACCACTGGAAATTGACGACATGTCACCCTTTTCTGTCTTATTCTTTGTTGTTGGTGTGCCCTGGTTCTCCCCAGGTCTCGCGACCTGTTGATCTGTAACGCCCTCCTCCACCCTGGGGGTAGCAACCACCATCTTTTTTTTTTTCCCCGTAATAACGAGAGTGAACTGTACAGTTTGGTAGGCGGAGACTCTCTAGCCGGGCGGGGCGGCTCCCCTCTCCCCACCCAGTCTTTCCTCCCCGTCATCCCTCCCTCCCTACCCTTCATCCCTCCCTTCCTCCCCTTCATCCCTCCCTTCCTACTTTCATGGTACGTGAG
Organism: Panulirus ornatus; assembly: GCF_036320965.1. Classification (NCBI taxonomy): domain Eukaryota; kingdom Metazoa; phylum Arthropoda; class Malacostraca; order Decapoda; family Palinuridae; genus Panulirus; species Panulirus ornatus. The sequence continues at coordinate 87,815,675 of NC_092225.1, read as the reverse complement.
TGATCCACTCAGGACGATGGACGCTCGTTCAGCCCTTTTAATATACATTTCTCTGCACTCGTGTGTGTATGTGTGTGTGTGTGTGTGTGTGTGTGTGTGTGTGTGTGTGTGTGTGTGTGTGTCCTAGCATTGCTTAATGACGGCGGCCTATCGGGGTGGTAGGTCACAGGATGTGACCTTCGGTGATACTAGTTCCTAAAGGCATGAGCTTAGTGGTCCCCCACCTCCTACACATTGTACCTAACCTCAATCCAGCAGCACAGAGTGAGGCAGAGTCCGCGACTTTCGGATGCACTAATTAGCTTTGGAAATAGCTCCTCCTCCCATCGGCCGAGGTGTCGGCTTGGTCTGTAGACAGACACACAAGCTCGCCATCTATCGGCTTGACGTCTCCTGCTACGACAGGAACTCAGAAGAGCCCTTGTGGTCACTACCAGTCCTCTGTAGCAGTCTTGTTAACCTCTGACGCCACCCTCACCTCTCTTACCACAGTCCTACACCTTCTGTCGCACTATATCCTGGCTCCGTCACCTGCTGCCTCACCGTCTTTGCATTACCCAGTAAAGCACTGCTGTTGTGTCACTAGTGTTTTCGTATCTCTGTGAGTTTCACGTACCAGAACAACCCAGTGTGTAAGAACACCTTCGTATTTTTGTTTTTTATGTTGCGAACTCCAATCACAGACAAAAGTCCACATCAAGGCCGGGCCTTAACTGAAATATAGAGAGAGTAATGAAAGGGAAAAAGAAGAGACCAGGGAAATTATTTATGAGTTTTTAGAGTAAAATAAAAAGCTTGTCTTGTAAAATGTGCCAGATCATAGTTCTTAGGAAAGACATGAGATGGTAGAGTTCCACAGCTTCGAGGTGTAGAAAAAGAAGCAGTTATCAAAACTGTCCACCCTTGAGTTACCAACGGACACACAGTAATCATGTGACGCAGCAGCTTGTCGAGTATTGCGTGGGGTAGCCAGTGGTGGGGGTACACAAGCAGCCAGCTCCCGGGAGCAAAAACCATTATGATACTTATAGAAGAGGGAAAGTGAACTAACATTGTGGTGTAGGACGTGCGGGTCAAGCTTTCGATTCGACTCTGTCAAGTAAGGATGCAAAACTAAAACCAGTCTAGATTTGAGAACAGTACTCCATACAAGGACAGATCAGCCTTTTGTATAAACGGAGCAACTTTTTGAAAGAAAATAGATTTCGACATCTAAACAGGACTCCCAGTTTCTTAAGGGCAGACTTAGCTGTTCCCGAAATGTGGGGGTTTCCAGGATAGTGTGGATGTTACATTAATACCACGTATGTTCGTTGAGTCAAGAGGTGGAATGACAGAACCGTCAAAGGAGAGAGGAAAATTGTGAGGATTCTTCTACAGAGAGATGGGTAGAAACTGGTTCTTGGAGGCATTAAACTTAACCAGATTTCGTTTACCCCACTGAAATATCCTGTCGAACTCTGAGTTTATTGAGGAAGCTGTGTCGAAACGAGATGCTGACCGAATGAGAAAAGAAAGAGCAGAACTGAAGGATGTGGAGGAATGCAGTGCTGAGTCGTCAGCGTATGAGTTTATTTAGTTATTTGTGAAAGAAAGCAAACCGTTGATCAAAAGGAGAGGAAAAAAAGTGTAGGAGACAGAACCGAACCTTGAATGACACCGTCGTTGATGGAGGAAGGAAGTAATCGATGTCAAAGGAATAGGACGATAGTTAGAGGGGTTAGAACAGTCACTCTTCTAATGAATGGAATGTACCAACGCATGCTTCCAAGAAGGAAAAGTTCTGCTTTTTTTAAACAGAAACGTAGCGGACGAGCAAGCACAGGTGCATGTTCAAAGGTACATTCTTTCAATGCACGGGGATGGATGCCATCAGGACAATAAATAAGCCTTGCTTGTGTCCAGAAAGAGTGAAGCACTTTTCGGACAATTCGAAATGAGATTACGGGAAGTGGCATAGGAATACTGTCAAGAGACGATAACGTGAGAAGGGTGGTAGAACACGCATCTCGCAACCCAGGCCGACCACCTTCGCTTAACCACCCTTCCCAAGCCACAAGGTACCCCCTCACTTTCCCTTTAACGGCCTGGGACATAATTACTGCTCTGGCATGGCGGTGAGACGGTGTACAAGACTGAGTGCTTGTGTTAGGAGTTGAAACACTGTGAAATGTTCACACCTGATGAGGAGGATTACTTCCGTGAACCATGTGTTGTGAACTAAATCATCTGAACTCCTACTGGAGTGCGCGATTACCCCTTTATATATATATATATATATATATATATATATATATATATATATATATATATATATATATATATATATATATATATATATGTGTGTGTGTGTGTGTGTGTGTGTGTGTGTGTGTGCTACGCCACGAGTGAAGATTCACTTTGAAAGTAGTCTCGTTAAAGAAGTTTCCACTCCAAAGGAATCCACATTTCCTTGCTGCTGGAAGTAGCGCGGCTTTAGACTGCAGGTGCTTATGAAAAGAGGACCTGGGTAACGCCAGAACTCTTTCTTAGAAGGAGGTCCTAGGTTGATTATGAATAGATGGAATCATTTCATTCAGTAACTGCAGCCGAAGGATAAAAGTACACAGAACACGTATCTAACAAAGGTTTGTGTCTGTGTGTTATGTGTGAATACATATATGCACATATAAGCACATACAGAAAGGAGTAAAACGTTTTCTGTTGGTATTGCGTAGATTTGTGTGTGTGTGTGTGTGTGTGTGTGTGTGTGTGTATATATATATATATATATATATATATATATATATATATATATATATATATATATATATATATATATTTTTTTTTTTTTTTTTTTTTTTTCTTTGTCGCTGTCTCCCGCGTTTGCGAGGTAGCGCAAGGAAACAGACGAAAGAAATGGCCCAACCCACCCCCATACACATGTATATACATACGTCCACACACGCAAATATACATACCTACACAGCTTTCCATGGTTTACCCCAGACGCTTCACATGCCCTGATTCAATCCACTGACAGCACGTCAACCCCGGTATACCACATCGCTCCAATTCACTCTGTTCCTTGCCCTCCTTTCACCCTCCTGCATGTTCAGGCCCCGATCACACAAAATCTTTTTCACTCCATCTTTCCACCTCCAATTTGGTCTCCCTCTTCTCCTCGTTCCCTCCACCTCCGACACATATATCCTCTTGGTCAATCTTTCTCACTCATTCTCTCCATGTGCCCAAACCATTTCAAAACACCCTCTTCTGCTCTCTCAACCACGCTCTTTTTATTTCCACACATCTCTCTTACCCTTACGTTACTTACTCGATCAAACCACCTCACACCACACATTGTCCTCAAACATCTCATTTCCAGCACATCCATCCTCCTGCGCACCACTCTATCCATAGCCCACGCCTCGCAGCCATACAACATTGTTGGAACCACTATTCCTTCAAACATACCCATTTTTGCTTTCCGAGATAATGTTCTCGACTTCCACACATTCTTCAAGGCTCCCAGAATTTTCGCCCCCTCCCCCATCCTATGATACACTTCCGCTTCCATGGTTCCATCCGCTGCCAGATCCACTCCCAGATATCTAAAACACTTCACTTCCTCCAGTTTTTCTCCATTCAAACTCACCTCCCAATTGACTTGACCCTCAACCCTACTGTACCTAATAACCTTGCTCTTATTCACATTTACTCTTAACTTTCTTCTTTCACACACTTTACCAAACTCAGTCACCAGCTTCTGCAGTTTCTCACATGAATCAGCCACCAGCGCTGTATCATCAGCGAACAACAACTGACTCACTTCCCAAGCTCTCTCATCCCCAACAGACTTCATACTTGCCCCTCTTTCCAAAACTCTTGTATTCACCTCCCTAACAACCCCATCCATAAACAAATTAAACAACCATGGAGACATCACACACCCCTGCCGCAAACCTACATTCACTGAGAACCAATCACTTTCCTCTCTTCCTACACGTACACATGCCTTACATCCTCGATAAAAACTTTTCACTGCTTCTAGCAACTTGCCTCCCACACCATATATTCTTAATACCTTCCACAGAGCATCTCTATCAACTCTATCATATGCCTTCTCCAGATCCATAAATGCTACATACAAATCCATTTGCTTTTCTAAGTATTTCTCACATACATTCTTCAAAGCAAACACCTGATCCACACATCCTCTACCACATCTGAAACCATTCGAAAATTCGTCCCCTCTCCAACATTTGGTTGGGTTAGCTTACATTAGGCTAAGTTAGAGTACAAACCTAACCGAATCTAACCTAACATAATCCAACCCCAAATAACCTAAATCAACCTAACTTAACACAACATAAGCTATCACAACACAACCTAACCTTAACCCAACCCAACCCAACCCAAGATATAACCTCATCTAACCTAACCTAACGTTACCTTACCCAACCCAACCCAACCCAACCCAACCCAACCCAACCCAGCCTAACCTAATGTAGAATAGAAAAACCATGGGGGTGGGGCAGTTCTTCGGGCGCCTGATTGCGTGAAAAAAAAACATATATTCCAACTAATTTTTTTTTTTTTTTTTTTTTTTTTTTTTTTACCAGCCACGATGGAGGTCGAAGTTGTGGAGACTGGAAAGTTCCCACCAATACTACGTAGAGGAGGGGCGAGGGGTGCGGGAGGAGAGCAGTATCACAGTCATGGCTCAGATACGCATTGTCTACAAATCGATCGATCACGCATGACGCACTCACACATGCTTCCACCCGCTCCCTCCCACTCCCCTTCCCCGGGCACGCTCGCAACTTGTATACATTGCACATACGGTCATGTGTGATTGGGCGAGATACGTTATTAAGAATTTGAAATTTTGAAATTTGTCCGTTGGCCAAGATGTTGGTGTATATATATATATTCCCATTTTCTACGTATGATTGTACTATTTGTTTTCTTTATTTCCCGAGGAAACCCGTTTATTTCTGGTGCTGTACCGTGGGGGCTTCTTCACGTATGAGTAATCTATATGAGACATCTTGATACTGGAAACACCGTAGCGTGCGTAATGTCTTTTGTTTTTTTACGTATTTTCTGATATGTAGTTAATCGATATTTTCCTAGAAATAAAATCCATTTGAATTGTGCTAATATATATATATATATATATATATATATATATATATATATATATATATATATATATATATATATATATATACGTTTGTGGGAGGAGTGTCATATGTAAAGAACTAAAGACACTGTGTGAACGTATCGTGTTTCTACAGAGAATGTGTGGATGTGGTTCGTTTGTACTGCTCTCGACGTGGAGAGAATGTGCCGTAGATGTGGATTGACTCACTGGAGTGGATGTTTCCTTTGTCGTATAGATGGTGGATGAGGCAGTCGAGTGGACGCTTTCGTGTTGTGCCTGTAATGGATGAGGGAGCGGAGTGGCTGCTTCCCGTGTCACACTAGTAGTGGCATGGATCATTTGTTTTGTTTTACTTTGTTGTTGTAGGGGTAGTAGTAGTAGTAGTAGTAGTAGTAGTAGTAGTGGATCAGGAGTGAAATGGGTATAGTGGTAGTATTATCAGTAATAATAGTAGTAGTAATAGCAGCAGTAGTAGTAGTAGTAGTAGTAGTAGTTGTAGTAGTTGTTGTTGTTGTTGTTGTTGTTGTTGTTGTTGTTGTTGTTGTTGTAGTATTTTTGTTGTAATAGTAGTAGTCGCAGTAGACATTTGAGTGTAACGAACGCTCCCTTTGTTTTAGCGGGTAGTAGCAAAAGTTGCTTACGTGACCGGCAGGAGGGTCGGTATGCCGAGTTCCATGAAGGAGCGACGACATTCCTGAGGGAGGGAGGCTAGGCTAGGCCGGCAGGCGGGCGGGCGGTCGGGCGGGCCGGTCCGGACGACCTATCCGACGCATCAACATCATGCACCACCCTGGCCACTCTTACAACACAGGGAAACCCCCCTCACCACCTTCCTACCACCACGACCTCCACCACACTCCGCTCTACCTCGTTGTTACCACACCTTGATGCACTCGTGAACCAGCCACTCTCTCGCATAGCGTGAAGCACTCTGGCGCGCACTTGAGCGACTCTGGACAACCCTTGTTGATGCGCTCGGACGGATCCTCGACATTGCACCGACGCCCTCACACACAATAGTGACACCGGACATGCTTTAACATACACGAACTAACTGACATTGCTTGAGGGCAACGCTGACTGACAGAACCATTTTGTATTTATGAGATTACCAAACCAAAGTGTTTCCAGTGTTTTTCCCCACCTCGCTCTATTGGAACACGCCCCAGGGAATGTTACTCACGCCCAATCAGATGCCGTCGACCATTTATCAATTATGAATTCTCGTAAGAAACCTGATTTTGAACAAGCACAGTGGCGAGAGAGGCTGGTGTTACATTGTTGCTGACGCTTCAGGATTTTCCTTTGATTCTGTAACTCGTTATGTGAGATCAGTCTCAGCAGGGTGGGTGTGGGCACCTCAGACTCACAGAACAGCTACATACAGCATGTGATCTTTCAAGAGGAATGGAGGCAAGGTTGTGTTTCACTGGTTGCGGAGTCGCTGTCGCCCGATACGCCGATTTCAAGGACTAAAGCTTAAATGCGATTGCTGCTACTACTACTACTACTACTACTACTACTACTACTACTACTACTACTACTAACTACTACAGCTGCTGCTGCTGTTGCTACTGCTACTGTCATCATTATTGAGGTTATCACTACGCGCAGATTTATCATTGTTACTTTCGAAGAGGAAATCAGATATATCAAATTTGATGCATTGTTGTCCAAACGGCTCATTCTGCCATTGTTTAGGAGAGTAAGTCTATTTTGTCATGATACATAGTGGACTGAGGGAGGGATGTAGAGAGCAACGTCTGGCTAGAATGTAGGCAGGGAAGCCGTCCTCCAAGACCATTAACCTTATCTTTGGTTAAGACAACTCAGTGGGTCTACTATATAGTTGAGCCTGACAGTGTCGTTTTCTGTGCGTCTTCAGCTCTGCGGCGAAGAACCCATTCTCACGCGTAGGAAAAAAAATCAGTTGTTGGGTCTTACTAACATTACCCTCACACTGCCAACCTCAACCACTGCCACCACTGTGGAGGTACTGTAGGGGGGGCGAAGCATAAGAGAGGCAGAAGAATTGGTCGACTTTCTAGTGGTTTTTCCCAGGTTACTTTCACGTGTTCAGGCGTCGCTGCGTCTACAGACACGCGGCTGACTGACTGCTCAACCAAACCCTTCCATCATATATGCTGTTCGACAGGGGTCCCGGGTTCGATCTTGGCTGTTGGAGGTTTGTATGTTCTATGAAGGTGCGCGTTTCTGTGCACTATGTTCGTATATATATATATATATATATATATATATATATATATATATATATATATATATATATATATATCATACAAACCTACAACAGCCAGGATCGAACCCGGGACCCCTGTGCAAGAGGCAGGAATGCTAACCGCTAGGCTATGGGCCTGGCTAATAGGAAACAACTATTCGAATACTAAGTACTCGAACACCCTTCGTCTCACAATGGTGAGCAACGGGGTCTATACCGGTTATTTCCCAACAGGCGCATATAGCCAGCTGATAGCATTTTACCTAACCTAACTGTACAACGCGGAGGTGTATGAATACGAATACGGTTAGGTTCGGTAAAATGCTATCAGCTGGCTATATGCGCCTGTTGGGAAATAACCGGTATAGATCCCGTTGCTCACCATTGTGAGACGAAGGGTATTCGAGTACTTAGTATTCGAATAGTTGTTTCCTATTAGCCAGGCCCATAGCCTAACGGTTAGCATTCCTGCCTCTTGCACAGGGGTCCCGGGTTCGATCCTGGCTGTTAGAGTTTTGTGTGTTCTATGAAGATGCGCGTTTTTATGCACTTTATTCGTATATATATATATGTATATATATATATATATATATTATATATATATATATATATATATATATATATATATATATATATATATATATATATATATTCTTTCGTACTTGTTCGCTGTTTCCTGCTTAAGCGAAGGAGCGTCTGGAACAGAGTAAGAAAAGGCCCATTCGCTCACATCCCTAACCAGGCCCCTCTGGCAATTTCCTTGGTCTCCCCCGTCTGCTTCATATGCCCTGATTAAGTCCATTGAGAGCACGTCGCCCCCTGTATACCACATTGGTCTCATTCCTCACAACACTCAATGGCACCAGTTTTTGAAGAGGAGGAAGAAAAAATAAAAGATTCCTGTATATTCTCTGCAAACAGATGATCCACTCCGCAGTACACCTCACCTGCCTCGTCATACACCCTTGCTAGATAAATACTAACAAAACCACATAATCACCTTCTGCTTAGCAACCACAAACGTCTCAACATCTGACGCAACCTAACCAGTAGTGTTGCAGTACAGTCACTCACACTTCAGCATGCTCGGCACTCAGTCCTTTGTGAAAGCACTACGCTCTTCCCAGCTACCAACTATCAGCACCAGATATCCCGCCCACCGTGCGCTCTGTGCTTGCCTCCTCCACGTACCCTTAGACATGTGCATTTCACTTCCACTGTTACTGAAATGTTTCGTCAACACACTTGTAGGAAGCCCCGCGCCGCCCATCCATTCCCCACCCCATGGAAGGGGCACGAACCCCTGCGTGGAGTGGAAAGGATGGCATTAGGATTTGGATGGTCAAATTGGCAGGATGGGTTATATGATTAGGCAGGTGTAGGTCTGCGGCTGTGCTTGTTTGGTGGGTGGAGTGTAAAGCTGGCTAGGCCGGTGAGGGTGCATGGTGGGATGGGGCGCGTAGCGAGGTAAAGACCCTCTTATTCGTTGTTAACACCCTCACCAGCCACCACACCCGTGGCCGCCCTACTCATCTTACAGGAAGTAGCTCAGGCCTCCCTACCTCAGTGAGCACAAGGCTTTGGGACGTATTACTGTGATGCAAGACAGTGCCCTCTCAGTCTCGATAGGTGTGGTAAGACGAAACGTTCTGTGAATCCCACAAACATATGTGTTTAATTTACCCCCCCTTCCCTCCTTAGCGATTTATGCGTAGGTTGGGTATTACTTCGGAAGTACTTTAAAAGACTTAACAGTCGTTTTTAAGTCGCATAACAACGATTAAAACGTCGACTTAACAGTCGTTTTTAAGTCGTATAACAACGATTAAAACGTCGACTTAATAGTCGTTTTTAAGTCGCATAACAACAATGAAAACGTCGACTTAACAGTCGTTTTTAAGTCGTATAACAACGATTAAAACGTCGACTTAACAGTCGTTTTTAAGTCGCATAACAACAATGAAAACGTCGACTTAACAGTCGTTTTTAAGTCGCATAACAACGATTGTGACGTCAGCGTATATAGTATTGATGGTGATAAGATGAGTGGTCTTCACATTATCGTGTGTGGGTAGGTTGAGGGCAGGCTGCCGCCTCACGGTCATCTGTGGGAGATGGAGTCGAGGCGGTGGTGCGGGTGATGGTCGAAGGTCTTCCACCTCCACGACGTCTCATTCTGAGAGGGTGGATGAATGGGAGGTGGGAGGATGGTGGGTGTTGGTGGTTAGGGAGGTGGATGGTGATGGGGGGGTGGGAGGGTGTGAGGATAGTGATGGGTCGGGTGGGGGATAGGGTTTGTGGTGGATAAGGGAGATGGAGACTTTAGCGGTTCCCTATCCAGCTGCTGAAAGGGAGAGGTGAGGAGGATGACGTGAGAGTGGCTATGGTGATGGTGGTGGTGGTGAGAGTGTATAGGAATGATGCAGTGATGGACCCCAGCACCAGACGATGGATAAAGGCCACCAGACGATGGGTAGAGGGTGCCAGGCGATGGATAGAGGCCATTAGACGATGAGTAGAGGGAGCCAGACGATAGATAGTGGGTGCCAGACGATGAATAGACGGTGCCAGATGAAGGGTAGAGAGTCCCACACGATGGATAGGCCGCCTAATATTGGACAGACAGCATCAGATCGCTTTTAAGACAGCAGCAGATTGCGGCAGATAGCTACCGATGATGTCAGACTGCCGGAAACACAGGTGGACAGTAGGAGGCAACGATAGACAGCAGCAAACAGAAAAGGACAGGCTGCAACAGACAAGGAGAAATGGCACCGCGCTCTCAACAGACAAGGAGAAATGGCATCGCGCTCTCAACAGACAGGGACAGCTAGACCTAGACAAACAAAAGACAGGTAGTACTAGATAAGAAAAGACAGATCCAGACAGACAACACCGTACGGGGACAGACAGCTACGGACAAGGACAGACAGCTACAGACAAGGACAGACAGCTACAGACAAGGACAGGCAGCTACAGACAAGGACAGACAGCTACAGACAAGGACAGACAGCTACAGACAAGGACAGACCTTTACAGACAAGGACAGACAGCTACAGACAAGGACAGACACTCCCAGACATAATGAGGACTTGTTCCTGGCCTTACATAAGACTACCTACCGTTGAGGCCACCGTCGCGCCACGCCGCTCGCCCGTCCCTCGGGGATTCCCTGTCCCGTGTCTCACCCTGGGACCTGACCGTCTCACCCGTCCGCTCCCGACGTCCCCCGTCTTAAACTATCTCTTTTGTCCCGCGCCTCGCCGTGGGAGCGGCCGTCTCATCCGTCCGTTTCCGCCCCCTTCCCCCTTCTGTCCCATGGATTGTACTGCGCTTTGTACTGTCTCTTCCGTTCATCCCTATACCGCCCTACCATCTACCCACTACACTGTCATTTCTGTCTCTCCAACCCATCCTTGTGCCGTTCCTTGTACCGCCTCTCGTACCCTTCCTTGTGCCGTTCCTTGTACCGTCTTTCGTACCCTTCCTTGTGCCGTTCCTTGTACCGCCTTTCGTACCCTTCCTTGTGCCGTTCCTTGTACCGCCTTTCGTTCCCTGCCTTGTGCCGTTCCTTGTACCGCCTCTTGTACCGTTCCTCGTACCGCCTCTTGTACCCTTTCTTGTATCGCCTTTACTACCCTTCCTTGTGCTGTTCCTTGTACCGCCTCTCGTACCCTTCCCTTTGCCGTTCCTTGTACCGCCACTTGTACCCTTCCTTGTGCCGTTCCTTGTACCTCCTCTCGTACCCTTCCCTGCCCCCAGACCACGCCTATCGGGCAGTGAGTGCAGACTTATGTACCTGATTACTGCTTAATGTATGACTACCGCTTAATGTACTGATTACTGCCAAGTTTACTGATTACCTCTTAATGCACTGATTACTGCTTAATGTGCTGATTACAGCTTGTATGTGCTGATTACAGCTTGTATGTGCTGATTACTCACTGCGTGCGAGGCGGGTGGTGTTACCCAGAGCAGTCATGCTGTACGACCAGACAGTGTGAGGCGGGTCGTACGTCCGCATCCACTGACGTAGCCCGCCTCGCGCCTCAGCCACACTAATCGAGTCCTTCCCGTAGAGTATATATATATATATATATATATATATATATATATATATATATATATATATGTATATGTATATATTGGAAAGGATCACAATTTTGCGTGTGATCAAGATATTCCTATGAGTCCACGGGGAAAATGAAACTCGATAAGTTCCCAAGTGCACTTTCGTATAATAATCTCATCATCAGGGGAGACACAAGAGAGAAATATAACAGTCAGTTGATATACATCGAAGAGACGAAGCTAGGACGACATGCGATCGCATGTTTACCTAATGGACAATTGTTGTGTACAACAGATGCAGACAAAACCACACGAGAAATGAAAGTGTAGTTACGAGATCTTTCATAACATCTTCAGGTAAACTGAGGTTTGCAGTTCACCTGTACATGTATTTCCTGGCCGTAGACCTGGTTATTTTTCCTTTGTGTACGACCTCCACTTCCGTGGCATGACGAAGTCCAGGAGGGAGGAACCTCGCTAGCTGATTACAGAACTACGTAGCAATCACATTGCTTAACGGCAGCTTCACCATGTGATGTGCCCAGAGTTTTAGATCATTATGATGATGATACACTAGGCGGGTCTTTCTTCCCTTAGGCTGGAGTGCCACGCATCCTAACTACACTAGGCGGGTCGTTCCCGTAGACTCTTGTTACTCCCAGTGGATTTCAAATCCATGTCGGTATGTACACTTTTGGCTATGCCTGTTACTCACTGTGATTATTCAGTAACGTTTCGTATATATACGTCACATGTTGTACGCGATGTCTGTTTTAACTTACCTGCAAATCAACAAAATGTCCCATATATCAAACAGGTAGTTAATGCCTGGTAAACCATTTATTATCTTCAATTATGTTATTTTTTAAACGTTTGCGTACTGTTCACCGCTGCTGTCTGTTACAGCCTTCCACACCAAAACACACACTCTCTCTCTCTCTCTCTCTCTCTCTCTCTCTCTCTCTCTCTCTCTCTCTCTCTCTCTCTCTCTCTCTCTAAATATATATATATATATATATATATATATATATATATATATATATATATATATATATATATATAGAGAGAGAGAGAGAGAGAGAGAGAGAGAGAGAGAGAGATTGGCAGACATGGCATAAGGTAAAGCATCATCCCAATCATTTCCCTCTCAGGTGAAAGATGAAACAGAAAGTGAAATGAAGAACATCACGCAGGACGGACTGATGTGAGACCCCTCAGGTAAAAGACAGTTTACCATTCCACAGCTTCGTTGCACACATGAAGACATCCTAACGGTTAACCTTCGTATGTCCGACCTCCATATAGAAACTGTGGGAAGCAGCAGCCGGGTGCGTCTCACGGACCCCAGGCCTTATGGGCTGAGACCCTCACACACACACACACACACACACACACACACACACACACACACACACACACACCACGAGAGCTGCGGCGGAAATGATAATTTAAGATAAAGGGGAGGAGGGAAGTAGCAACATTGAGATAGGAATCGCCCTGGGTCGTTGAAGAGACATGTTAAGGATTTAGTAAGGAGGATGTGCATGTGATTCCACTCTGGCTAAGATAGAGGTGGAGGGGAAAGCCAACCCGAGACATGTGAGCAATACCCTGTACCTGAGAGACTCAAGCCACTGAACATATGAAAAAAAAAGAGCTGTTCAAAGAAGAACAATTGCGTCATCTGCACAACAACGTCAGCTTATAGGAAGCAGGGCTTACAATGTTCCTCTCATGTGGGGTTTCCAGGACAGAGCACAGGACATCATGGATAGGCCCATTATGTTATTGTTGCCGCAAGGCTGAATACCAGTGTTGTGAAACTTACTAGCAGGAAGTAAAGAAGGTTTAGAGACATGGTTGTTATGTATTAATGTATACAAACGCTCACCACTGCTATCTCTTAGGTTTACGTGCGGCTCTTCTCTTTACTGTCATGTTTAGGATTTGTATGCTCTTATTTTATAGTACTATAACATCTAGAATTATCTTACATATAGCTATTTTTCATACCCGTTACGCTGTATATTCCTCACGGTGTTCCCACCTATGCCATGGACTTCAAACTCAAAGTGTGATGGCGTAAGGAAATGATACTAGGCGGGCAGTAGCCGTAGAGTGAGACACCTTCCACTCCTTACCCATACTAGACCCGCAGTACCTTCCACCCTAACCATCCTAGGAAGGGCGTCCCTCACACCCTACCACACTAGATAGGCCGTCCTTCACACTCTAACCACACTAGATTGGGCCGTTCCTCAAACTCTAACCATACTAGATGGGCCGTTCCTCACACCCTAACTATACTAGGCGGGTCGTTCCTAGCAACCTTGGTCACAGGCCGTACCTCTCATCCTAGCCACACTGTGCGGGATGTTCCCGAAGGCCCTTTGTACCTAGGGTCTCCACATAGTGTTGTGAAACGATAGACCACAAACCACACAGCCCTTTAATAAGCCATGTAATCGCTACGATATATCACAGTAGCCACACTGTGCCCTGAGCTCACAGTGTTGAATAATGAAAAAAAAAGTATTGAGATAATTGGCTTTGTGTTTAGTCAGATAACTGATGGTCAGGGAACCAGCGCAAGAGATAGAGGCTATAGTTAACGCGACAGAACCAGGATCAAGGTTTGAGATTTACAGTAGAGATATCGTACCGTAACAATGATTACTGTGGCATAAACAGAGGTCATACGTCTGGGTTTCCCCAGGGAGAGAGAGAGAGAGAGAGAGAGAGAGAGAGAGAGAGAGAGAGAGAGAGAGAGAGAGAGAGAGGCACAGCGCTCATCCCTGGTGCAAGGCATGGTGGCTGTTGTGAGAGGCCTGCAGCAGGGTTAGGTATGATGGCTCGCATATCAACATTACGTCGTTGAGACATAATAATGCCACACGGTGAGGTGTGGCGGCCGACCCCGTTCCTCAGCACATTCTCTGCCACTTGGACCTCGGGTTTCCCACACACACACACACACACCCCACTCACCGCACCACCCACCGCCCCTCCCCGCCTTCACCACCCAGGGCAACACGCACCCGTCCGACCCTTTCTTTAGCATCTCGAACACCCTGTCAGCCTCTTCAGATTGTCTTTATTAGTTTTTTAAATCCCAAAAACAAAGAGATAGATAGATAGATAGATAGATAGATAGAGATAGATAGATAGATAGATAGATAGAGATAGATAGATAGATAGAGAGAGAGAGAGAGAGAGAGAGAGAGAGAGAGAGAGAGAGAGAGAGAGAGAGAGAGAGCTGAAGATCATTTCAGAGTTGATAGTGTTTGGACATGCATAGAATGATCTCTCTCTCTCTCCCCCTCCTTCCCCTCCCGTGCTCCCCCTCCTCACCGTGTGGCCAGCGTAGCACGACGGCTGACGCTGAGGGATCACTGTGTTCGTCGTCGCCGCCACCGTCTGTGCGTGCGTGCGTGCTTACGTCTCTCTGTCGTCGGGAGTCCCACTATAACCAACTACTTAACCTGCGTCGTGCCTTGAGAGAAGTTAGAGTCGAATACCCATGAAATTTTGCGCCCTTATTTCTCATCGTCTAAAGACCCGAGTGGCACGTAAACCGTAATTCTAGTTTCGATTTTGCCTGAGTTTTGCCACAGTATAGATGGGTTTAACTTAGAACTTAAAACTCGTGTTTCGAACGTGAAGAAAATTCCACCCTTGGCCATGGAAGTCACTACAGATTTTTTTTTCGTATATTTTCCAGCCTTTTATCACCCATTTCTTGTTTTTTTTTTACCACTCACAATAACTGTCTTCCATGGCAGACGACACAAGGGTTTCCCGGAACACATAGCTATATAGTTAGGTTACGCGGATGTTTTCCCCTTCTACCTACTTCCGTTCATGTTTCTTTTCGCCTCGTCTCCATCGCTTTTCTTCCCTCTTACGCATTTACCCTCACGTCTGAGTCTTGAGATGATAAGCGACAGCTGTAAAAGTTTCACTGAATGATCTAAAGTCCAGAAGGTAGAAGCAAAACTAGCGTAATCTACCATTTGATGTTAGAAGTAATGCTGTTCTCATTAATACTAGAGTAAGAAGGAAAAAGTAGCCTAACCTACTTTTTGATAGTATAATCAGGAGAAAAAGTAGTATAGTTTAGTTAGAAATGTTCAATATCATGATTGTGGTGGTCATTACGCGGTGGTCTGAACAATGTTTGTCATTTCCTTCAGGTACGTGCGTCCGTCCGTCCGTACGATACCATTCCCCGAGCACGTAAATTCCCGCTTATGGCAGCCAGGACCCAGTCGCTTGGCCAGCTTGGCCGACCCACTCTCTTCCTTAAGGGCCTTGTGAATTGGGCGGAGGTTAGGGAATTCCAGCAGATATTAGTCGTGAAGTTGGCTTTATATGTAGTTTGGGAGACGGGTGGATAGTGCGTACATCAGGAAAAGTGAAAGGCGAGGAGAAAAGTTGCCATTGAAGCCACGCGTACGATACATTCAACGAATCCCAAGAGCTCGCGTGAAATTAATATTTCCTCTCCTAGAAATCTAAAGAAAATATAGAGCCATGAATAACGGCTGCATTTGAATACGAAAAGAAGATAATCATGAAACATAAAAATCATCATCATCAGATAAGAGAAAGTCACCAACGGACATACGTGAGGGCTTTCTCCCGCTGCTGCTGCTGCTGCCGTGTTTGGGCCTCGCTGCCAGAGATACGATGACGGCCCGACGCCGCCGCCCGAGTCACAAAGGAATTAATGGTTTATTGTCCTTGGGTTTTCACCGGCCTGGGGACCGACCCAACGTGAGTAGGAAGAGGGTTAACACGTTTCACCGTACTTTCCTGGGCAGGATTTAGGTCAGCGAAGGAAAGAAATATATATATTTTATTGTTTTAGTTGAGTTTGATGAAACTTGGATCCTATGTTAATTGGAAAGGGAATTATACATAAGCTTTATTGTTCAGTAGCTTCAGATGTTCCTAAGAAGACTTGACAGAAAATAATGAGAGCAAGCTGTATAGATATTATCTTGAAGATATGAAGAGATAGATATAGCAGTATAGAATATAAATAGAAGGATATATGGGACAAGACTTACTGTGGAATCATTTGTCGTGAATGAGGAAAATGGGAAATATAGAAAGAAGTAGAGAGGGAAAAGAGTTACGAAGCCAACAGAGGAGTCTTCCTGCAGAAAGACCTGAGACTTGCCAACGTGGCCTACCTCGCCCGCATTACACTCACGAGCGATGATCATTGGGGTCTACAGCTGCGGCCTAAGACAAGCATTAAGGTCAGCAGTTGAGGCTCAGGATAACCCTAGTTATCATCAGTTGAGGCACAGGATAATCATGGCAGTCAACAGCTGAGGCCCAGGATAATTATAGCAGTCAACAGCTGAGGCTCAGGATAATTATAGTTGTCAACAGTTGAGGCCCAGGATAATTATAGCAGTCAACAGCTGAGGCTCAGGATAATTATAGTTGTCAACAGTTGAGGCCCAGGATAATTATAGCAGTCAACAGCTGAGGCTCAGGATAATCATAGTTGTCAACAGTTGAGGCCCAGGATAATTATAGCAGTCAACAGCTGAGGCTCAGGATAATCATAGTTGTCAACAGTTGAGGCCCAGGATAATTATAGCAGTCAACAGCTGAGGCTCAGGATAATCATAGTTGTCAACAGGTGAGGCCCAGGATAATTATAGCGGTCAACAGGTGAGGCTCAGGTTAATCATAGTTGTCAACTGTTGAGACCCTAAACATGACGGCCAAAAGCTAGGGCTAGAGTAATTATAGAGGACAACACTTGGGGCGCAGGATGATCGTATATGACATTTATTTTTGCTGTTGTTCTTCATATTAGTCATTTCTTATCTGACTTTTTGTTGTATTAGTTGCTTGACAGAAGTAAGGATGTAAGCAGCTATAATATATATATATATATATATATATATATATATATATATATATATATATATATATATATATATATATATATATGCTTCTACCTTGAGTATGATTATATAACATGTTCTTGCCCAGTCTTCCTCGTTAAGAATGTAGGTGGAAGGACACGTAATATAACATGTCTTCATAAGGCCTTACAGCTGAGTTACTGATGAACAATTCATGAACGCGAGAGGAAAACTTGTACAGGCTTACCACATTCCATGGAATGCCTCGCCTCATGAGGGTAGGAGACAGAAATCAGGAGCCGTGCGAGCCTTAACCCTACCCTCGCCGGGAACCTCGTCTCTCCTACGTGATTCTCATGGGCCACGACTTCAGCAAAATGATGTGATCGTGTGTAAGTGATCCGCGTCCGGCAACCACAGGCCAGGAATAACATTATGTTCACAACACATTTGCCCAGTGGCAAAAACCTGTGGCAGGTTATTCACATGGAAGATGGTCGGTGGGGTTTCCCTGTCTCACCCGAACTGTCCCCCCTCCCCCCTCCACCACCGCCCCCTCACACCCCTTCCTCTCTCTCTCTCTCTCTCTCTCTCTCTCTCTCTCTCTCTCTCTCTCTCTCCCCCTGACCCCCTCCCACGTTCCACACCATCTGCTCGTCTGGCCACTCAGAGCCTCGTACCCAACGCCCGGCAGAGCTGTCTGTCACTCAGAACGTGGGACCAGCTCCAGAGAGTTACCACTCCGGCCAAGGTTCATACGCCTTCCACAGTCCTTCCCTGCCCCAAGGTCTGCCACCAGCATTTTGGAGTCAACCCTTTGCATCTGCCACTTCCCGTGCGCTAGCCACTTGGATCTGCCACTTCCCGTGCGCCAACCCCTTAGATTCACCACTAACTCCGTGTTAACACCGTAGATCTGCCCCGCTGTGTCTCTTCCATGGACCCCTGAGAAACGTGCTGCTCAGTGCGTGCAAGTGTAGCCGGCCACTCTGACCACTACACAGAAGATATATCTCCCGGGCTTTGCTACTCAGAATACGCTATCTCGTATCGTCCCTTCCCTCTTGCTTATCAGTCAGAACAAGCATTCGACTCCTTCATCCCATCAGAACTATCACTCAGAACACCTACCCAGCACGGCCATTAGGCCTGCCACACGAAGCGCATCGCCAACACCGCCAGCCTGCCACTCAGAGCCCGCAGCACCACCTCCACCATACTCTCCTGCCACTCAGAACCTCCACCACCACCTCCACCACACACTCCTGCCACTCAGAGCCCGCACCACCACCACACACTCCTGCCACTCAGAGCCCGCACCACCACACACTCCTGCCACTCAAAGCCAGCAGCACCACCACACATTCCTGCCACTCAAAGCCAGCAGCACCACCACACATTCCTGCCACTCAAAGCCAGCAGCACCACCACACATTCCTGCCACTCAAAGCCAGCAGCACCACCACACACTCCTGCCACTCAAAGCCGGCACCACCACCACCACCACACGCTCATGCCACTCAGAACCTGTACTAAGCACCCCGGCGGATCCGCGCGCCACCCTGACGAGTGTACTCTGTCCTCCCATGAATGTAGTACATGTGCTCAGAATATATTACTCATCACCCTCACCACTCAGGATTCTGTATACAGACGCCCCAGACTTCCTCCTGTCCCACTGACCACCTCCTCACCTCACCGGTCTGTCAGAACACACACCACATCCCCACCCTCCCTCCTCCCTCCCGTCGATACTCCCCCCCCCCCCCCTTCCCTTCTACGTCGTCCAGAAGAGGCCAAACCGGATAAGCCTCCCTGAGCCTGGGGGCCGTGGTCACGTCTTGACCACGACCCCAAGCACGACTAGGGAGGCCGAGGTCACAGCTGGTCTGCAGCAGCAGCAGCGACACATCACCCAGAACTGCCCATGAAGAAATAACCTTCACGTTCGTTGGGAAAGAGAGAATCGTATCCGCCATCCGTTGTATAAAAAAGAAAATGAATATTGATTATCCCTCGGAAATCCAAGTGTCTCCTTTATCCCTTCGGGAAAAAAAAAGCAAGGTCGTTCTCATCCGCACGAGAAATGAGATTTATTCCACATTCCTTAAGAAAAAAGATATATATGATCCATTAATATGAGATGTCTCCTCGTCCCCCGGAAACCAAACATCTCTTGGTCTTCAGAAAACCAAATGTCAAATGTTCCTTCATCCCCCTGGCAAAAAAAAGAAAAAGAAAAGAAAAATGCTTTTCCTCTTGAATTCTCTCTCGACACTTCATCGACAGACCTCACCTGCTCCTCAGCAGTGACTTATATATATATATGTACATTCTCTCCACCTCCTGAGGGTACCAGAAGACACTCCCGCTCTTTCTTTTCTCCCAGAGGAAACCTGTCCTCGTTCTCCTGGAGGAAGGGAGAGATATTCCAGAAACCCTCGCCTTAAGGTATCTATTATTACTCGGTTGTGAGTGACCTGGGAGGATTACCATCCATGAGACACTTCATTAGGCACACAAGACGCACCTCCTTCCTTCAATACGTCTTGTGGAAGGCCGTCCAGGGAGCTATCTTTGGCTATTTCGGGGCGTCTGATGAGACATTACTCTGGGACCTGTGGACTGATCTTCATGTTCGATCATCACTTCCCCCTCATGATGAACACCTTGGAAGGTGACCAGTTTGCCGGGAATGCGCGTCCAGACACGAGTTTGTGTGTCTTGGGACCCACCGAGCGAATGGAGCTGGATGTGTTCAACGCCCGTAGAGTTTCAAGTGGAGAGGAGTGACAGATTTGGTTCAGGGGAGGACCGGATATTGTTATGTACCCGGACGTGATGAAGAGGAGACCTCGGCTGCAGCAGAGTGTGTCAAATACCGAATCCCCTACAGACGACGACAAGTGCACAGTGCTACCTTCCCAGCGTATATGTGTACCACAACATAACATTCTGGCTTGACGTGATTGTGCCGGAGTGCCAGTAACGAGGAGACCATAGGTGTGGGCCCGGTCTCGCGCCAGCCACAGGTCATAGGTTAATGAGTGTAGCTTCTTAACCTGGTCATAGAACCAGCGGTGACGGCTCTGTGATGCATGGTTATGGATATGATAAACTTATACTGTTATGAGACTCATCACACCCTATAGGTGGGTCTCAGTCCCCCGGTTCTGGGTACGGTTGTGGTCGGATGAGAGTGACGTGCCATCCACTGTCGACTTGCCACATCATCGTCCAAGGCGAGGGCTGTGTCGCCCACAACGCCAGCGTTGTCAACGACAGCAAATAACGGAGCTTGTTGGGCAGCTGCGACAAGCGCATCCACGAGGATAGTTGATGACGAAGGAAGAATTACTCTCTTGAGGATGGCCTTCAGCAGCGCGCGGTCCTCACACCACATGGTCAGATCTCCACCACCACAAGTACCTACCTACCACACCTCCACCACCACAAGTACCTACCTACCACACCTCCACCACAAGAACCTACCTACCCCACCTCCACCCCAAGTACCTGCCTACCACACCTCCACCACAGGTACCGTACCTACCCCAGCTCCACCACAAGTACCTATCTACCCCACCTCCACCAAAGGTACCTACCTACCCCACCTCCACCACAAGTACCTACCTACCCCACCTCCACCACAAGTACCTACCTACCCCACCTCCACCACAAGTACCTACCTACCCCACCTCTGTCACAACTTCCATGATCATTAGAGGTACCGTCATTACCACCAACACCACCATTACCTCTCCTTCACCACTGTCACACCTACCGCCACCACCACCACCACCACTTCGTTACGACCACCATTACTGCCACTATCACCACCACCACAGAGTGCGGACGTCCTCACCAACACGACGGGGGAAAACCAACATGAGCAAAAACTAGCCAGGCATCGCAGCCTGACGCTGCTCAGTCGCAGCAGGAGCGGGAGGCGGCGGCCGAGGCCAGTAATCATAACGACGACCCGTCGCGTTAACTTCGATGCGCCACCATTATTGAAACGGGACGACTGGCCTTCAGGGATGACCTCCCCACCACCTGTAGCTCCACTGCTGTGATGAATGTGAAGCCGCCCAAGGCTCTCTTTCTATGGCCGTTGAATACAAAAGATGCCAGAATAATAATGTCCACAGCATGGGCGTGAGGGCGGCGGCGGGGGGCGAAGTCTAGCCAAGGTCGACATATTATACACACAAGGGAAGGTTGCTGTCGTAAACAACACCAGCTGGACGGGAGGAGGAGGAGGAGGAGGAGGGAGATGATAGCATCCGTGAATTTGCTGGTTCCTCAAGCATGGCAGGAACACCCCCCTGAGGGAGGAGGAGGAGTAGGAGTACTACTGGTGGCTTTAAGGAACCGCGGAGTGTGATGTAAAAGCCACGCGAGGGTGAGGAAAAGGGAGCAGCAGGAAGGAGGTGCTCAAGAGGTGGGGAGGGGGGCGATGAGGTACGAAGATAAGGGAGGGGTGAGGGATGGGTAACGGGAACTTTTTAGTAAGACAGCCAAGGTCTGGCGCTGGGGAAGCTACCCGGTTCACTACCCACTCACCCTCCGTACCGTCCGTCCGTCCGCTCCGACGCCTCTGTCATTACATCATAGTTTTCTTTGATCGCTTAATTTCCTCAAGTTGAGTTCGTCGTCTGGACGCACACCTGTGGTCAGGTGGGGGAACGATGGGGAGTGTCGTGTCTGGGTAACTTGCAGTGAGGAAGAATAATTTTTTTTTTGTTTTTCTTCAGTCGTAGATTTGTACAATGTTGAAATAAATCACCACCAGCTGTGGTAGACGCAAAGACTGTTGATAACTTCATACCAAGACTGAACACATACTTCAGTTGTATCTCTCATCTGTGGAAAAAAAGGCCAATTCCGAGGTGGGAAGGAGGAGGTGGGGAGGTGGTCAAGTTACTGCTTAACTGTGAAATACTTTTGTTTCCATTTTCACGTTTGAGCGTCTCTCTCTCTCTCTCTCTCTCTCTCTCTCTCTCTCTCTCTCTCTCTCTCTCTCTCTCTCTCTCTCTCTCTCTCTCTCTCTCTCTCTCTCTCTCTCTCTCTCTCTTCCCCCCAACCACCACCACTCCCCGAGATGCACGTTCCCTCTTTCCTATAGAATTTCCATAACAGTATAGCTCTCCGTAACACACGGTGTTCCATTTTTGAGCAATCATTTTTCTCTCTTTTACTCCTGCTGGCCGTTGAGCCAGAGGGAGCGGTGGGTAAGGAAGTGCCCTCTGCTTAACTATCGTGTTTTTCACCACCACTGATATTATGATCGGAGATAACCTCGTGTTATCTGTGTACACCATGTATTCCCACGTACTACGCTGGTCCTTACAAGGGGGCATGTGTTCCCGTGTGTGTTTTTCTAGGTCTTGACGTTCTTCACCCGACATTATTGGTTACATTACTTCGTCAAGGTAACGAGTTCATGGACAACACTTTCCTGGATCACTCGTGATCCTGGCAGTATCGCACTACGGTAGGGCGCCACGGTAGCCGCTCCTGTGGCGGCCCTGACCCGCGGGAGGCCCTGGCAGTGTCGCCGCCATTGTGGTGTAGGTTGTCCCCTGGCTGGCTGCTGCTGGGTGTAGGGCACGGCTGGGGACGTGGCAAACCCCGCTGGAGAAGGCAGCAAGACCCCCCCGACGTGTGTTGTTGCCTTGGTGTAAAACCTGTAATGACTTATTGGGAACCGTGGCGCTTGTATTTCTAAACAGGTTGGCACCCATGGGAGGGAGGTACTGCCGGGCGTACAGTGCCACCATGGGGGGAGGTACTACCGGGCGTACTGTGCCACCATGGGGGGAGGTACTACCGGGCGTACTGTGCCACCATGGGGGGAGGTACTACCGGGCGTACTGTGCCACCATGGGGGGAGGTACTACCGGGCGTACTGTGCCACCATGGGGGTTCCTTCCGGGCGTACAGTGCCACCATGGGGAAGGTACTACCGGGCGTACTGTGCCACCATGGGGTGTACTACCGGGCGTACAGTGCCACTAGGGGGGGTACTACCGGGCGTACCGTGCCACCATGTGGGGGAGGTACTGAAGGGCGTACAGTACCACCATGGGGGAGGCACTACTACCGGGCGTACAGTGCCACCATGGGGGAGGTACTACCGGGCGTACAATGCCACCATGGGGGAGGTACTGAAGGGCGTACAGTGCCACCATGGGGGATGTACTACCGGGCGTACAGTGCCACCATGGGGGGAGGAACTACCGGGCGTACAGTGCCACCATGGGGGGAGGAACTACCTGGCGTACAGTGCCACTATGGGGGAGGCACTACCGGGCGTACAGTGCCGCTATGGGGGAGGCACTACCGGGCGTACAGTGCCGCCGGCTGGGGACAGTACCTGGCGTATGGTGCCATTTACAGGAGGTATGGCACCGCATGTGGAGCTACTGGCACTGTACCTATGATCGCTGACAACAATGGCCGGACATAGCAAGAGAATGGCGGTCTCCCCCAGAGTTGCCGGGGGTTGATTAACACACAAACGTCATGGAAACATTCTTGGCTCATCCTGGTCAAGTGTGTAGAGTGAGGACGAGAGAGAGAGAGAGAGAGAGAGAGAGAGAGAGAGAGAGAGAGAGAGAGAGAGAGAGAGAGAGAGAGAGAGAGCGTCTGAGTTGAGAATGTGATGTCATGTTCGTAAGGTGAGGATGTGACGTTTGTAGGATGAGGTTGTGATGTTTGGAGGGTGAGGATGACACCCCCCTGTAAGATAAGATGTGACCCCTGTAAGATAAGATGTGACCCCTGTAAGATATGATGTGACCCATGTAAGATAACATGTCACCCCCTGTAAGATAAGATGTGACCCCTGTAAGATAACATGTCACCCCCTGTAAGATATGATGTGACCCATGTAAGATAAGATGTGACCCCATATAAGATTAGATGTGACCCCTGTAAGATAACATGTCACCCCCTGTAAGATAAGATGTGACCCTGTAAGATAAGATGTGACCCCTGCAAGATTAGATGTGACCCCTGTAAGATAAGGTGTGACCCTATGTAAGATAAGATGTGACCCCTGTAAGATGAGGTGTGACCCTGTAAGATGAGATGTGACCCTGTAAAATAAGATGTAACCCCTATGAGATAAGATGTGACCCTGTAAGATAACATGTCACCCTCTGTAAGATGAGATGAGACATCTGTAAGATAACATGTCACCCCCTGTAAGATAAGATGTGACCTATGTAAGATAACATGTCACCCCCTGTAAGATAAGATGTGACCCATGTAAGATAAGATGTGACCCATGTAAGATAAGATGTGACCCATGTAAGATAAGATGTGACCCCTGTAAAGTAAGAATGTTGACGCATTAACGTGACAAGCCTGAGGGGTTAGACTGAACATAGTAAGGTAAGGCTGTGACCCCGCCTAAGGTAAGACTTTGAACCGTGCAAGGCAAGACGGCAGTTCCGCCAGTGAGGTAAGACTCACCTAAGGTAAGACTGTGACCCACTGTAAGGTAAGACTGTGTCCCCTCTGTAAGGCAAGACTGTGTCCCTCCAGTAAGGCAAGACTGTGTCCCCCCCCCCCCCCCCTTGTAAGGCAAGACTGTGTCTCTCCAGTAAGGCAAGACTGGCGTCTGTAGGATGAGGTGGGGAGGGAAGGGGAGTCGTGCTTCCCCCAGGAGGATAACTCCACGTGCGTGATACCAGCGGTGGAGGACCCGAGTCCATAAAAAGATTTAACCATTCGAGAAACTTAAACGTTGATTATTCGTGTGGTTTTTCCTCTCTCTCTCTCTCTCTCTCTCTCTCTCTCTCTCTCTCTCTCTCTCTCTCTCTCTCTCTCTCTCTCTCTCTCTCTCTTTAGGGGTAGGGGGATGCGGATACGACTGACGAAGTGTGTGAATTTCATTTTTACTGAGTGTAGTATGTAAATTCGCAGAATGTAATATGTAAATCGAGTGGGGTGTAAATCACACACACAGTTCACTTGGGAACTGACGTTGTAGGCCAGGTTGCAAGGCTTGCCTAGGCTCCAGTTTTCTAAGTAGCCTCATACATAGACGGTCAGTGCCTCCACAGACACACACACATTTTATAAAAATGTACGATCGTGGAGAATGTCCAAGACTTGAGGCCTAAAGAGTGTAAAGCTCTCTTTCCACACAGTATCAACGGGTAAATTACCAGTAGGTAATTAGGCCATCACCCATACAAGCTAACCAGACAGTACAATACGAGCGTAGAATACTTTCTGCTAGATAGTAATCCCGGATGATCATCACACACGCACACACACACACACACACACACACACACACACACACACACACAGAGCAGGAGGAGGAGACGACACGAGTACCCAAGCAGATGTCATCGTTTGGAGAGAGGACACAGAGAGAGACTAGGGCCTTCGTAGGTCTGTGGTGCAAGGTAGGAGGAGGAGGAGGAGGAGATATCAGAGGGAAGGCCCTGAATACTGTGTTTCTTATAACGTATCACTTCCCAGGGGCAGTGTGAGGTGTAGTGGGGACACTGAATGTGCGAGGACGAGAGGTTCCAACCTGTACACACTGAGGAGAGGCGCTGGTGTATGATATACCGGTTGTTGGTCATATCAAAAAGTTTATGATAAAGAGGTATCGTGAACCGCTGTGTGATAAATGAGATTGATAAGTGTATGGTAAAATAACGAACAGTAGTGTAACAGTGATCGATGAAAGTCTTCACTCCTGGCAGGCCAGCGAGCCAGTTGAAATACTAAGAGTCCGTCCGGCTTCCCTCGGTGTGTGTGTGTGTCTCTGGTGGGGAATTATTTATGCGTGGCACATGAGCTGGAATGTAAACCTTCAGAAGGTCATAAGGATTTGTTTGACATTTCTGGTTGTGGACTACATCTCAGGCTGACGCTGAGAGGGGGTTTACTGTAAGCTTTTTTGGGGGGGGCCTCGTTAGACTGTGTGACTTATGAGTCAGAGATGAACTTAGTGGCAAGTAGGTCACCGTGACTGCTTGTGACTAGGTGTGCTGGGAGAAGGCCTTGGTGAAGGGGACGGTGGTGGTTGTGCACCGGACAGAGCAACAACGCTCAGGTGGTTAAAGGGCGAATGAACTGGGACCTTATACAAGGCTCTCCCTGTATAGTGCAAGATAGGTAGTTACAGACACACACACACACACACACACACACACACACACACACATATTCCGGAACTCGACGTGGGGGGGGGGGGGGAACTCATGACACGACCGATACATTCCAGACACGGACGGACGGACGGACGCAGGACCGGATTTGAAACACTGCC
The DNA here is from genome assembly GCF_036320965.1 of Panulirus ornatus. Classification (NCBI taxonomy): domain Eukaryota; kingdom Metazoa; phylum Arthropoda; class Malacostraca; order Decapoda; family Palinuridae; genus Panulirus; species Panulirus ornatus. The sequence goes on along the minus strand of NC_092225.1, from coordinate 87,789,027 downwards.
CCCCCCCCCTTCCTCTCCCATTCATCCCCCCCACCTGATATCACCACCACCATTTTACTTTTCGTCCGTCCACACCGCGAGCGAGGCTTCGTCTGGTACGAGATGTGGGGGGTGAGGCTGAAGGTTAGATTAGGTTATTTCATGGAACAGACAGTGCTGGAACGGAACACCGGTGAAACGGAACAGTAGTGGAACGGAACACTGGTGAAACGGAACAGTAGTGGAACCGAACACTGGTGAAACCGAACAGTAGTGGAACGGAACACTGGTGAAACGGAACAGTAGTGGAACGGAACACTGGTGAAACGGAACAGTAGTGGAACGGAACACTGGTGAAACGGAACAGTAGTGGAACGGAACACTGGTGAAACGGAACAGTAGTGGAACGGAACACTGGTGAAACGGAACAGTAGTGGAACGGAACTGTGGTGAAACGGAACAGTAGTGGAACGGAACAGTGGTGGTTGGAACTCGTGATTATTCGAAGCCTTCGAGTATTCACCCGCATCCCACTTCCAGTTTTCGCTGAGCCAAACCTTTTTCATCTTCCCCCCTGCAGTTTACTTGCTGTTCTTCCTCTCCCTCAGTGGGTGATTTCCTCTGATGATAATCGAAACAGGATTTTCAATCGCTTTAAAGGACAACATTTCGAGAACCGTGTTCATCTACATGATAAAGCAACGTTGAGAAAGGTATCCCAGAATAGGATAATGCAACTCAACCCTTCCTAAAATGGAAGACAGAGAAGATAGAGATATCCCCTCAGAGATGAGATGGGAGGTAGGGAGGGTGGCTGCAGATGGCCTAATTCGAACGTGCCGCGTCGGTCGGTTAAGACACCAACACCAACGCCGCCAAAAAAAAATTGGATCCAAATTTAAAATTTCAGGCATCTTGTTATTAACAATAATCAGATATCTTGTTATTAACAATAATCAGATATCTTGTTATTAACAATAATCAGATATCTTGTTATTAACAATAATCAGATATCTTGTTATTAACAATAGGGCGTTGTGACATTTCTTGTAGGGTTTGTTTAGATTTATCCCTAAAAGGCTCTCTCTCTCTCTCTCTCTCTCTCTCTCTCTCTCTCTCTCTCTCTCTCTCTCTCTCTCTCTCTCTCTCTCTCTCTCTCTCTCTCTCTCTCTATTTTCAATCACATTCTAAGACATAGTGTTCTAGTTTTGTGTCCAAATCTTTGACCACAAACTTTTCAGATTCAAAAGGTTGCCACATCTACAGTTAGCCCAAAAAGCTAGCACTGTAGTACCTATAGCCTAGCCTCAATGTGGCAGTGACAACGTCATACAATCTGCTGATCACATTACTTCCTTCATGCATATGTTCTGCTCCACACACTTCACTGTGATGGAAAAAGCTTCTACTTACGCCGCTGCCTCCCCGTGAGGCGTCTGTGCTCACCCGGGCAACGAGCGCATTCCCCCCCCCCTCCCCGTCCCTACCAGAACGTTATGTTGAAGCTGTTTACAGCTGTTCCCCGTCCGCAGTGTGTGGTTGTTTACAGCTGTTCCCCGCCCGTAGTGTGTGGTTGTTTACAGCTGTTCCCCGCCCGCAGTGTGTGGTTGTTTACAGCTGCTCCCCGGCCGCAGTGTGTGGCTGTTTACAGCTGTTCCCCGGTCGCAGTGTGCGGCTGTTTACAGCTGTTCCCCGCCCGCAGTGTGTGGCTGTTTACAGCTGTTCCCCGGTCGCAGTGTGTGGCTGTTTACAGCTGTTCCCCGCCCGCAGTGTGTGGTTGTTTACAGCTGCTCCCCGGCCGCAGTGTGTGGTTGTTTACAGCCGTTCCCCGGCCGCAGTGTGTGGTTGTTTACAGCTGTTCCCCGGCCGCAGTGTGTGGTTGTTTACAGCTGTTCCCCGGCCGCAGTGTGTGGCTGTTTACAGCTGTTCCCCGGCCGCAGTGTGTGGTTGTTTACAGCTGTTCCCCGGCCGCAGTGTGTGGTTGTTTACAGCTGTTCCCCGGCCGAAGTGTGTGGTTGTTTACAGCTGTTCCCCGGCCGCAGTGTGTGGTTGTTTACAGCTGTTCCCCGGCCGCAGTGTGTGGTTGTTTACAGCTGTTCCCCGGCCGCAGTGTGTGGTTGTTTACAGCTGTTCCCCGGCCGCAGTGTGTGGTTGTTTACAGCTGTTCCCCGGCCGCAGTGTGTGGTTGTTTACAGCTGTTCCCCGGCCGAAGTGTGTGGTTGTTTACAGCTGTTCCCCGGCCGCAGTGTGTGGTTGTTTACAGCTGTTCCCCGGCCGCAGTGTGTGGTTGTTTACAGCTGTTCCCCGGCCGCAGTGTGTGGTTGTTTACAGCTGTTCCCCGGCTGCAGTGTGTGGTTGTTTACAGCTGTTCCCCGGCCGCAGTGTGTGTGGAGGAAAAAAGTCATTATTGCGTTTTTTTTTTCTTGTAATCGGAAACGACAACGTGACGATTTTACGCCTCCTGATTATTCGTTATGGAGACGTTTATGTATATATAGATTTTTTATAAGGACTGTGTGTGTGTGTGTGTGTGTGTGTGAGAGAGAGAGAGAGAGAGAGAGAGAGAGAGAGAGAGAGAGAGAGAGAGAGAGAGAGAGAGAGAGAGAGGAAAAATATTAATATTCAGAACGCGCAGCTATTTTCCTTTTAAAGTGTTTAATCGATCAATTCGGATACGACGGTGATGTGGCCGGTTTCGAGGTTGCTGATCGGTCGGAAAGCTGTACCTGGGGGGGGGGGGTGCGTATAGTTCCAGCCCAATCACCGAAAAGGGCTCGAGAGAGAGAGAGAGAGAGACTCTTCTCTGTCGTTTGTAATCGTAGCCAGTCACCGAAAACTCTTGCGTCGTTTCTAATCGTAATCTAGATTATTAGCGGCGGTGTGTCGTCATTCGTCACTGCTGGTGCCTGGGTGGACCGCGGGTTTCGATCCGGGATTCGGAATTCTGATCGGAACGTTTTCACTGTACTTCGGATGTGATCATGGCGAGGTGTGGTATCCCCATGTTCTTTGTGACATTATCTGGGACTTCCCGCTCTTTATTTTTTTTTTTCTCCTGGTGAGTGGGAGACAAAGACTCGTAAAATGAGATAAGAAGAGAAAGATGATTGGAAAATACGAGACGTGAGAGGAGGAGGGAGGCAGAGAGACAGGAGAGAGATGGAAAATACGAGAAAAGATTTTCAGAAAGCAGAAGAGAAAACCATAATATTATCTATGATAGAAAATGATGGAACAGGACAAACGCGAAAGACTAAGCTGACAAAAGAGGAAAGGAAGAATAGAGAAGAGTAAAGCAAGGAAGAGAGAGAGAGAGAGAGAGAGAGAGAGAGAGAGAGAGAGAGAGAGAGAGAGAGAGAGAGAGAGAGAGAGGAAATAAAAGTGAGGGCAAGAGACGACTTGAGTAGGGGTTGGGTTGGGGTGTGGGGAAGGAAAGGGGGGGGGGGGTAAGTGACACGAGGAAAGGAAGGAGGGGAGAAAGATTGGAGTAAAGAAATGTAGTGAAGATGGTCGAGGAAATCAGACATAGCAGAGAAAACTTACTAGTAAAACTGTGCCGACTCAAGTTTCAGTTGTGGGTACTTCGTTGGATGACACTGTCTTGACACACGACTGGAGTTGGGTGAGACAAAAGAATAAAGAGATGCTAATACAATAAGTTGAAGATAAAAGACTGGAATCGGTTAAAGGCGGCAGGGAAGCGTAAAGAAACGCAACAGCAAATGTAAGGAACTCAGAAATGACGAACTGGAGGAAAACGAATGCTGGAGTAGGAGTGAGGAGAGGATAAGTAGGAGAAGATTGAGTGAAGAGGAAATACTTGAGTGAGGGGGAAAGAATTAGAGATAAGAGGGAAGACTAGAGAATGATAAGGTAAGAGATAAGCTATTGAGACACTGAGGTTTCTACCAGATAAAGACCAGGAGGAGGAGGAAAGTCTGCCGTGATAGTGAGCAGTGTCTCAGGCCATCACCAGCGCTGCCTGCTGCAGCTATGTACCACCTCCAGTGTTACCGCCAGGCCTCCTCCCCAGCGACGCAAACCAAACCCCCCCAAGATCATCGCTGGGCCTTCTCTCTCTCTCTCTCTCTCTCTCTCTCTCTCTCTCTCTCTCTCTCTCTCTCTCTCTCTCTCTCTCTCTCTCTCTCTCTCTTCCCTTCCGATCTCACGCACCGCCTCACCTCTCCAAAAGTGTCCGTCTCCAGGCCTCCTCCTCCTCCTCCTCCTCACCGTCACATGTCACCCCCCACTCCCACTCACTCCCCATGCTTGTCCCGTCCCATCCTATCAGCGCTATCAAGGATCCGAGTGCCTGGCGCACACACATCCTCCTGCACAACGCCGGGGCAAGAAATCACGTGACGGACAGCACGAACATTTCACCAGGAACCGGCGCCTCTTGTTGTTCGGCGCGGGGGGAGGACGTGTTCGTATTTCCCAGCACGAAGCGTTCCGATAATCTCTTTATCTCGCTGGCTGCGTTATCTCAGTGGTGTCGAGTTGCCATGAATACGACGGACCTTGACTCTCCGTAGTGAGGTGGTCTCATTTGGGTTATCTTGGACTTTCCCCGAAGTGAGTGAACGTGTGCTTCGGCAGACGTAATCATTCACGGTAGATGCTATAACATGGCAACAAGCCAACGTCTAGATAAACTTCTCGGCTGATTGTACGGTAGTTCTCTCGTTGTCAGTGATCATGGTTAATAATAGCTCCTATGGAGCCTGGTGAATCATGTGGTTTCCTGAGCAAATTCATCCCGTCTGGAATCCATAGATATGAATCCTGGAGAAGTTAGAATCTTTGATTCGAATATGTAGTGGCGTTTGTTATTTTCTAAAACTTGGAACCGAGGAGGTTCGTGAGTTTAGACTGTACATTCAGAATTGCCTGATACTGGCCAGTGTCCTTCACCCAGAGTTTCAGAAGACGAAAACTAAGGAAATTTGGTTTTATGGAAGATTTTACAAGAGACTAGAAAGGAGGTACAGGTTCGCTGTCACCTTGTAGATGCTTGTGAAACTCCGGAACGGTTCGAAAAGATCCGTTCCGTTCGTTTAAATTGTCGAAATTCTAAGGTTGCTGCGAGTTCAGAAAGTTGGAAAACTTAGTAACCCTATGGTAGATCATCCAGGGTAGTAGTAATCCTATGGTAGATCATCCAGGGTAGTAGTAATCCTATGGTAGATCATCCAGGGTAGTAGTAATCCTATGGTAGATCATCCAGGGTAGTAGTAATCCTATGGTAGATCATCCAGGGTAGTAGTAATCCTATGGTAGATCATCCAGGGTAGTAGTAATCCTATGGTAGATCATCCAGGGTAGTAGTAATCCTATGGTAGATCATCCAGGGTAGTAGTAATCCTATGGTAGATCATCCAGGGTAGTAGTAATCCTATGGTAGATCATCCAGGGTAGTAGTAATCCTATGGTAGATCATCCAGGGTAGTAGTAATCCTATGGTAGATCATCCAGGGTAGTAGTAATCCTATGGTAGATCATCCAGGGTAGTAGTAATCCTATGGTAGATCATCCAGGGTAGTAGTAATCCTATGGTAGATCATCCAGGGTAGTAGTAATCCTATGGTAGATCATCCAGGG